>NW_006296634.1:1591378-1634257 GCF_000327345.1 Myotis davidii | reverse complement strand
GTGTATTCCAGGGCTCTCATTCTTTACCCGCATGCCTGTCATCACCTGTGTCCTTTCCCTTGGGCTCTGCTCTACAGCTTCTGTGCGCCTCTGAAACATCACTACTGACAGGGCTGAGCAACTGAGAACAGGAGATGGCCTCACAGCATTCACGCTCTAATGCCAGCTCCCAATTACTTGTACTGTTGAATAATTGAAAGAAGAGAATAATCTACTCAGCTGATTTGGGAAACTAGCCAGGCATACAGATTATCTCAGAGTGAATTATTCACACAAGGGATAATTGGGAGTTGCCCAAACTTCTATCTGTGGTTCAGGCGTCATATGGAAAGACATTCAACATGGAAAGTATGAATACTAGAAAATGGAAGCAGACCTGGCTCCCAAGCCCAGATTCCCTTTGTGTTGCTTTGTACGTCCCTTCCCCTCTCGTGGTCTCTCTTAGGGTCAATGAGCATGATGATGATGATGATCTTACTGACATCAGTAATATTAGTGACAGCTCTTATTGTATTTCTTTACCATATATTGTGCTCTGTACTAGGAGCTTTACTTATACTATACATATGTTATCTCATTTAATCCTTATAATGAGTCTGTGAGCACCAGTGTCTTCTCCATTTCTTAGCTGAGGAAGCTGAGGCTTAGATTGGTTAAGAAACTTGCCCATGATGCTCAGTGTCAAGCTGTCTATCCAGAGCCTAGGCTCTTACCGAAGAGCTCTTACCTTTCCCACTTACTGAACACATGAAAGAAACTACAGAATGAAAATAGTCCCTTTTTGATATAATATATCTCCCCTCATCTTGAAATGACTAGATTTCAAGGAATCAAAAATGGACTCTCCCCTGAAAGCAAGAAGCCTTCAGGAAGAGGCTAGTTAGCTGGGCAGTCCACTTCAAGAAATCTGGAGTCTGGATGCACAAGCTATTGGCAGACTTGTTAAGACAGCAGTCTTCTAGTCATGCACTTCATCCATAATCATGATCAAAAACTCAGAAATGAAACCACTGTCCTTCCCACGACATGCCACCACTTTAGCCAGGATGCAGTTACTGAGCTGGGCAGCTCAGCGTCATGAAGCCAGAGCATGAGGGAGGGGTGTGGGCTCTGCAAGATACAGTGAGCCCTGACTACCTCTTAGACAAATATCTGTAAGTGAATGGCCAGGCCCTGGATGCCTGGGATCCTCTCCCATAATGCCTAGGACAGCATCCTTGGATAGCAGGTATATGGTAGCCAGTCTCCAAAATAGCCACCAATGATCCTTCCTTCTGGTATTTATGCCTTTGCATAGTTCTCTCCCACACTGAACCATGACTGATCTGTGTGATCAAAAGAATAGAGAGAAGAGGTGATGGTGCTAACTTCTGAGGCTATGTCATAAGCAGCATTGATATTTCTGCCTTTGTCTCTTACACTGCTCACTCTGGAAGGAACCACAGGGATAGCCAAGAGGCTCACATGGAGAGGAACTGAGAGAGAGACCTCCCACCAACAGCTAGCAGCAACTTGCCAGGTATGTGCGTTGGAAGCACATCCTGCAAACCCAGTCCCAGCCAACATCTTGACTCCACTTTCAAATCCTGATCCACAGAAACCATGAGAAATAATAATTACTGTTGTTTTAACCCATTAAATTTGGAATTGGTTGTACAACAATAACAAGCTAATAAATGACAAGAAGGAGATGTTTACAGGGATGTTCCCCGCAAATGACACAGCAATGGAAGAATTTGGTCTGGTATGAGGGCTACAGGCCGCCTAAAGCACCAAGTCTCTAAGGTCTGGAACGATACCCCAGAGAGAATAATGACCTTCATGGCTCAGATGTCCCAGCTCCCATCAAGAAAAGGTTTCCTGGATGACAATGACAACAATAATAGAAGCTACCATTAATGAGCACTTACCAGTAGTCAGCATGTGCTAGGTACTGTTTGTATATTATTTCCCTTACTTTTTACAATAACCCTCAGAGGATGCATATAGCAGGCACTTACCTGTTAAATATTTGTTGCAAGAGTGAATAAACTACTATTGGGCAGTTCTTCTCTGTAACAACCTTTTGATATAATTTCAAATTTCTACATTACATATTAATTAAATGTTTGGAAAGGTTACACTGAGAATTTATTACTTTTAGAGTCAGAGGAAATAATACATATGAAATTTAAAAAAACTATTTGCAGAGAAAGTATATCTCTAATGATAGTGCTATTCATTGCCTTCCCCAGAAATGTATACCTCCGACCTAAGCTGACTCACTGAGATAACTTTAGGTTGAACAAAGAGAGGATAATAACAGCAGTTAACACTCTGATCAGCACTTGTCAGGCACATTTCTAAATGCTTTACATGTATTAGCACATTTAATCGTCTACAATAACCAACACTAGGTAGGTGTAATTATCCCAATTTTAGATGAGAAAACTTGCTCAAGATTAGACAGCTAATGAGTAGTGGAGTCCAGATTCAAATCCAAGTCTTATATTCTAAATTCACCATATTACATGGCCTGTCAGGAGCTAACTGGAGTCATAAAAAAAGTTTATTCCAACCTTGACACTGAGTTATGGGACTTCCACATAGCACTCCGCATTGCTTACCCTCCAGAATGCCCTCAATCTCAGAGGAAGGAAGTGGGTGTGCTGCTAGCCAGTGGAGGTGCTAGGATTGCCCTCTTTGTTTTGGGATCAGGATACCATGGCTAGGGCCAGCCACAGCACTGTAAAATCAAGTAGACACCATGGTCCTGAGCCTGAAAAGCGACAATCTCAGGATGAAGTTATGAAGGGGTTTCATGGCCATCAGATCTACCACCCAGGATTCTGATCAGAAGGGGTGACTTGAATGAGACACTAAGAATTTTCTACCATGAGAAGTGTAAAATAAAAAGGTAGGAAGCTCTACATTTCGAAAACAGAGAATTCCTACCTTAAAAGCAACCAGAGGGATTAAAAAATGTAAATCTGATGTTATAACTCCCATGATTAAGAGCCATCAGTGGCTTCCCATTACCCTTAGAATACAATCCAAATATATCTTACCTTGGTCTCTAGGTACCCTGCCAACTTCTGAACTTCATGTCGTAGTTGCCCTGTCTCGTACTACTCTGGCAACATTGGCCTTCCGGCTGCTTCATCAACTAGCCAAAATTTTCTCCGCCTCAGGGCCCTTGCACTAGCTATTCCCTCTGCCTGGAAAACTTTTAGCCTAATGTGTGCATATCTGACTCCATCTTACATTTGTGTTGAGACCATAATGGCATCTGTTTGTCTGTCTGTCTCTTTCTTTTAAATTTTTTAATTTTTTTGGAGAGAAGGGGGAGGGACAGAGGAACACATCATGTAAGAATGAAACACTGGCTGGCTGCCTCTTGCATGCCCCCTGCTGAGGACTGAGCCCACAACCTGAGCATATGCCCTGGTGCACTGGACGATGCCTAACCAACTGATCTACACCAGCTGAGCCAGAATGGCATCTCTTTAGAGAGGCTTCTCTAACCCTCTAAAAAATTCCTATATAATCCTATTTTATTTTCTTCATAATATTTATTGCTGACTTTTTAAAACATCTTTGTCAAAATATAATTCACATATTATACAATTCTTCCATTTAAAGTGTAAAATCCAGTAACTTTTATTATATTTAGAGCTGTGCACCCATCACTACAATCAATTTTTAAGCATTTGCACCACCCACCCTTCCCCCAAAAGCCATACTTGTTAGCAGCCATTCTATTCCTCCCCAAATCCCTCCCTCCCAGGATTAGGCAAAAACATTAATCTACTTTCTGGCTCTAAAAGTTTACCTAGTCTGGACATTTTATATAAGTGAAATAATACAATAAGTAGTCCTTTGTGACTGGCTTTTTTCACTTAGCATATTTTAAAGTTTCATCCATGTGTAGCATATATCAGTACTTCATTTTTTTTATTGTCAAATAATATTCCATTGTATAGCTAAACCATGTGTATTTATCCCATTTATCAGTTGAGGAACATTTGGATTGTTTCTGCCTTTTGGATATTATGAATAATACTTCTACACACAGTCATGTATAAGTTTTTGTATGGATATATGTTTTCACTTGTTGTAGGTATACACCTAGGAGTGGAACTGCTGGGTCACATGGTAACACTGTTTAACCAGTTGAGGAACTGACAGATTGTTTTCCAAAGTGGTTGGATCATTTTACATTCCCACTAGCAGTCCTATTTCTCCATTCTCACCAATACTTGTTATTATCTGCCTTTTTTATAATAATCATTCTAGTGAGTGTAAAGTAGTATCTCATTGTGGCTTTGATTTGCATTTCCCTGGTGGCTAGTGATGTTGAACATCTTTTCATGTGCTTATTGGCCAGTGTATATCTTCTTTGGACAGCTATCTATTCAGATCCTTTGCCTGTTTTTTTATTGGGTTGTCTTTTTTGTTATTAAATTGTAAGAATTCTTTACATATTCTAGAGCCCTTTATCAGATATATGATTTGTAAATTTTTTCTCTCATTCTGCAGTTTGTCATAGACTTTCTTTTCTCTCTTTCTTTTTTTTTAAAAAAGGGGTAATTGCCAAAACCGGTTTGGCTCAGTGGATAGAGCGTCGGCCTGCGGACTGAAAGGTCCCAGGTTCGATTCCAGTCAGGGGCATGTACCTGGGTTGCGGGCACATCCCCAGTGGGAGATGTGCAGGAGGCAGCTGATCGATGTTTCTAACTCTCTATCTCTCTCCCTTCCTCTCTGTGAAAAATCAATAAAATATATTAAAAAAGGGGGGGGGGTAATTTCTGCTCAGACAGCGGGGCTCAGTAGTTGGGCATAGACCTATGAACCAGGAGGTCATGGTTCAATTCCCGGTCAGGGCACATGCCTGGGTTGCAGCCTTGATCCCCAGTGTGAGGCCATGCAGGAGGCAGCGCCAAGGTACATGCCCTTGACCGGAATTGAACCTGGGACCCTTCAGTCCTCAGGCCGACGCTCTATCCACTGAGCCAAACCGGTTAGGGCTAAAAAAAATATTTTTTAAATGGGTAATTTATTTTTTTTAATTTTCTAAACTGATTTATTTTAAAAAAAAATTTTCTTAAAACTTTCTTATGGTATTCTTTGAAATAAAAGCTCTTGATTTTAATGATGTAGTAACTGACTTTTAAAAATTATTTTTCTAACTAAAAGGTAAACTAAGAAGCGAGACCAATCTGTCTTGTTCACTACCATATCCCCAACACAGCAGAGTGCCTAGCACATAATAGGCACTCATATTTTTGAATGAATAAGTAAGTTTTAAGGCCAGAAGAGGTAAGTGTTGTGACAGGCTAGGAGAGAGGGCTTCCTTGCTGGAGACAGAGGTGAAAATAAGATGACATCTATAATCATTTCTGGTCTAGAGGAGCTATTAAGAGGGAAAAAATGTAGTCTTCCAAGGAGCACGGGGAAATGCATCCCGGGTGCTAGATGAAAGGTATCTGAGAAGTGCACATCAATAATAGTAAACTCCTTCATCCAAATGCTCGGACAATCATCCTGTCTTTTCAGCCACTCCCGAGCCACAAGAGGAAGATTCTTTCCAGAGTCCTCAGCTCAGCACAATGTCCCTGAGGCAGGCTCCGGGTTTTTTTGTTGTTCAGAACTGCTAGGGCTTATGTGTCAGTGTGGCTGACAAGTAGAGGCTTTACTAAGAAAGCAGGAGGTGATAGCTAGCTCCCTACTCCTCTCACCTAGCCTTTGCCAAGAACAACAACAACAAATTTGAAGAGCTGAATGTCCAAGCCAGTGTACCTCATTAAGCACCGCAGGGATCCTAGACTTGACTGCTGAGAGAGGCAGTTCACCAACCAAGTAAAGAGGGTGGAGGTACGGTATGGGACCTCAAATTTGGCTGAATTCTGAAAAACGGCAGACAATTTTGCAACGAGGATAGGGGGGGAGTGGTAACCTCACAGACAATAGGAATGTGGAACAGAGGTGTGGGAACTTGTCAGTTAGAGCATCAAAGAAAAGAGTTCAAAGTCAAGGGCCCCAGCTTTCCATTCCCTGCCTTCCACTATGTCACCATTTTTTAAAAAATATGTTTTTATTGATTTCGGAGAGGAAGGGAGAGGGGGAGAGAGATAGAAATATTAATGATGAGAATCACTGATGGGCTGCTTCCTGCAGGCCCCCCGCCAGGACTCCAGCCTGCATGTGCCCTTGCCTGGAATCGAACCCAGGACCCTTCAGTCCGCAGGCCGATGCTCTATCCACTAAGCCAAACTGGCTAGGGGTGTCACTATTTATAATAGGAAAGGAAAGAGGACAAGAATGAGCTTGAGAGGTATGTATGCACATGCGTGTGTGTGCACATACATAGAGTTGCCTCTAGGAGAGTAAATAAATATTCATGAACGGTTCAGTGTGTGAAAAGCAAGGACAGAAGATGACAAATGGTGCCAATTAGAAAGAAAGGGTGGTATTTATTTTTAAAGAGCCTGAAGAAACAATAACGGATTGCTTGCTAAAAATACTGTGCTTGACCCTCTCCCCGATGGCAGGATTCTTCTAGTGTAGTGGGTCTAACGCTGCACTGGCAGCCTCACATTTGGATCAGGAATTCATCCTGCGTGCCTGTCTCAAGAAATAAGGAGATGAGATGAATTTTTTTTTTTAGAGAGAGAAGTGTGTGTGTGTGTGGGGGGGGGGAGATATTTGTGTGTGAGAGAGAGATGTGAGAGTGAAACAACCACTGGTTGCCTTCCACATGTGCCCTTCCCTGAATTGAACCTGGATATGTGCCCTGACCGGGAATCCAAACCTCAACCTTTTGGCTCACGGGACAATGCTCCAACCAACTGAACCACCTGGCCAGGGCAAAAGATGATTCTTTCGGGAAGCATTCTGAGCTCAGGACCATAAGCTGAGAAGGGCACTCACACTCTCAATTCCTTCCCCTTGGTGAGGAGGGGCAAATGAATAAAGGACTCCACTGGATAATTCAACTACAGAGGCACCAGAACCCAATTTATCAAAAAAAGGAGGGAAGGAACCCCAAACTATCTTCCCCAGGGAACAAAGTCCACCTCATGATGGGAGTGTTTGACAGGAGCATTGCATGGGATTGGTGAGCCACCAAAGTCAAGTTTCTTATCTACTGTCCTTTCCTGATACACATCCTGATTTTCCTTCTGGGGATGGATCTAAAGGCAAAGAGTAAGCTGATTATCGCTCACTGCAGAGAAAACAATAGGAACCCAGATATCTAGCTCTCTTTCAACCTTTCTCCCCCTCCTTCAGCCCCTCTCCATATCCATTCTTCCCTCCTCCCACCCCCCCTCTGCCTCTCAGTGTCTCCCTCCCTCTCCCTCCCCCTCTCCCTACACTTGTCATTGTTTGGTATGGCACAGTTGTTTACAGCTTGGCTTTTTATCACACTGCCTAGGTTCATGTCTGAGATCTAACCACAATCTGGCTATGTGATTCCAGGGAAGTACTTGACCGCTGTGGGCCAGTTTCCTCATGAATAAAATGTAAATGATAACTGTACTTAATCATAATAGTACTTACTTTGACAAAGTCAGTGAAAAAATGTATGTAAAACTTAGTTCAGGGTCTGGAATATTGCAGGTGCCCTGATTATTTCTAAATATTCTTCATGCCTTGGCCTAGACTCTAAACATACTGAGGGCAGTAAATATGCCAGATAGATCTTTCTATCTCCTTAGAACATAACAGAGTTGAAATTCAGTAAACTTGTCCTATGAGCTGGCTTCTCTGAGTCTGTTCACCATGGCAATAAGCACAGTCACCAAATGCCTTTGCCCAGGTCACAGTCTGGCTATGCTCATCTTCTGGTTATTCTTCTCAACCATCAGTGAGGTGTGGAGGGCAGGCAGCATCTGCCCCTCCCTTCATTAGAAAAAGGTGAGAATAAATTGGAAAATAAACAGGCATGGGCAGTATTTGCAACTTCTTAAAATAATGCCCTATTGATTTTCAAGTGTCACTATTTACAACAATTGGCAGAGATACAGCATTTTTCTACCAAGACGATCGGAGCAGTTTATAGGAATAATATCCTCTGTCTCCATGGCCCCAGGAGGTATATAACATTCCCCACTTTTAGCATAGAGACAGAGAGGCCAAGGGCTTTAGCCAAAGTCATTGTGCAGATCCGTGGGACCCAGGTGCTCCTGGCCTCTAAGTCCCTCTGCATCCCTAGATGGCATCCCTGCTTCCTGTGGGGCTTCCTCAGCATGGTTCTTTTGGGATGTTTAGCAAACAGTTACTTCTTAACAACACACCCATGGTGGTGGTGGTGGTCATGGGGGAAGAGGGGCAGGCATCTAGTACTACTCCAAAAAACTTCCTTCTTGGTGGGAAGCCCTCAGCCATGACTGCTACCTGAATTACTGCTCTCCTTCCAGCTTGCAATCAAGAATCACATTTTCCTAGTAGTCCAGAGGCTGAGGTGCTACACAGAGAGGGGCAGGAGCAGGGCAAGTAAAGGTTCGTTTATACAGGTCCCTTTATGGAGACATTCAGGAGATATACGTTCAAATATATGTCTGCCTTACCATCGCCCATTTCACCGTATTGTGTCTCCCATGTTCCACCAGCCCTCCCCAGTAGAGCTTGTCCATGAACCTAGTCACAGTAGAGAACACTGCACCCAAGAAAAGAGGGAAAGGAAGGCATGGCAGAAACTGTGAATGTGAACAATGCTGATGCCCAAGCAGAAAGAGTCCAGTCTCTGTTAGACACAAGCTTAGTTGGCACACCTCCTCCTAAAGACCAATCCTAATCACTCCTGGACAAGAGCT
Source organism: Myotis davidii (assembly GCF_000327345.1). Lineage (NCBI taxonomy): Eukaryota > Metazoa > Chordata > Mammalia > Chiroptera > Vespertilionidae > Myotis > Myotis davidii. The sequence continues at coordinate 1,625,462 of NW_006296634.1, read as the reverse complement.
TCTGCTGGGAGCAGCTCATTCAGCCATCTCTCTGACACATACCCTGCCAAAGCACTGGGCACTGGACAGACAGATGGGATACAAGAGCCACAAGTAGTATGTGTCATCCTAGAGGCTAAAATAAGAGCTCCCTGTCACACTGGGCTTTGTTGGGGGATTAGCAAAGGTGGCTAGAATTTTTCCCTGCCCCAGAGGACAGGTTCCAACAAAAGTCTGGAGAATGGAAAGTTAAGGCAGACACTAGGTTTCTCTTCCACCTTACATAACCAGCCAGCAGGCTTACATGTTTAGCCAATCCTCTTGTCACTGAATAGAACAGCTGCATTTCCAAGACTCCAAGGAGAAGTATTTCTCTGGGCAGATGGGAGGGTAAGATCCAGGCTCAAGCACAAAAAAGAGAAATGTGCTCTTTAAACCCCGTATTACTTGGGTCCAGGCAAGACTGACAATGTACCACCAATTCCTCTCATTGCCATACATGCTTGAGGCCTTTCAGGTCTGGAGAATCAGGACCCCTAAAGCAGGACTGCCACTCCACTTCCCATGCCCACTTCTCCACACAAAAGCAAGAAGGAACATTTACTGAGCACTGCTTGCTCTTGGGGTCCAGCTGAGGCTGAGCTGGAAAGGGAGGAGATGCCTTTGACAAGAACAAAGGCTGTATCAGACACAAGGGAATGAGATACTTTTTAAGAGCTATTTTTCACAATGTGGACTCCAATAAAATAGGCAAATTAAACTCCTTTGTGCCTGACACAATGGCAGCAGTGGAAGCTATAGCTGGAGGAGCTAGTGGGGCCAAGGTAACTGCTGGACATGGCAGTGGGAAATAGGGAGGAGAAGCAGGGCTCAGTCCATAGCTCTACAGTGGCCTGAGGGTGTAGCATGGACCTCAGTTTCACTTTCTCTGATTCTGGACCAAGAAACCTCACCCCCTTTCCTTGTGGGTAATGCCTTTTTAGATATGCCAGAGTTGAGAAATCATCAAGAAGATTTTTTTCAGCCCCTTCTAGGGATGAGTGAAATCCCTTATGATTTCCCTCTGACCTGCCTGGTTAGCAATTCAACAGGAAAACACCGCCCACGGCAAAATGAAAGTAGACTTCAAGTGGCTTTCCTTCTGGCTGACTCCCATGTAAATGAGCTGCCTGCAGTCTGACTCACAAGAGCTCAAAACATAAAAATGAAAAGAAAAGAAAAAAATAGTTGGAAAGTAAGGAAGAGGCTTGCCTATCAGATGGGACTTCTATGGGCCTAAACACAGCAGGTTGCCAGGGACTTGGCACAGGCACCAGCACCTGAAAGAAAACTCTGGAAGAAAAGGGACAGTGGAGCACTCTCCAGCCAAATGATTACTCAAATGTCAGTTAGCTGGCTGTAGACCTGAGACTGTGACCCATGTGTTCAGACTCCTGATTTCAGGACTAGATCAGAGTCACTCTCTGGATCAGGACCCCCTGCTCCATATCCCACCCCATGTTCATGCCTAGAGTTTGTGGTGGGAGAGGGTTTGGAGGGAACCTGGGCTTAGTTGCTAGCCTGGGAAGTGTAGCCTATCCATGAAGGCAAACCCAAGCTCTCTAGCTGCACGGACAACGTTCTATGTGCTAACAGGTCCCCTGACAAGGCAGCAAGGCACCCATCATCCTAATGGACTTGGTGATTAATGTGGCTGCAGTCCCCCACAGCACCAGTTCTTTTCCCTTCTCATTCCCTGGATTGCAAAGTCCCCACAGGCAGCAGCTGCCCTAGGTGACCATTTGATCTAAACATTAAAAAGAACACATCCATCTATTCACTGTGGAGAAGAGGCAGTCATTTCATTTCAAACCTATACATTATGCATCCTGCTGGAAAGAAAAAAAGACAGAAAACCGCTCTAGTTGTACCAAGTTCCCAACCCTAAGTAGCTCTCTGCTTCCGCTCGTTCCTCTTCCGCTTCTTGGTAGACAGTCACTGTGTTTCAATGATTCACTCTAATGATAACGCACACTCAGAACAAATCACAGACTCTGATTGATTTAGAAAGCAACTCGCACAAATACCTGCAATCCAGTTCTAATCTTGTTTGTTTCCATTCCAATTATCCTGCATCAATGGTTTAAAAATGGGAACCGTCTGGTGCACACATCCAGTCCATTTTAATAGAGGATAAATCTGGTTATTGTGACCCTTTCCTCTTTCAGGCTCAGGACAGCACCAAACGTCTCAAGGCGGTGATGGCCAAATCAGCTCTAACTCTTTTCAACTCTTCAAGGATTCAATTAATCATAAAGCCAATTCCATTCTGGGCTCCATCTGTCTTGTCTCCTTCAGGGACTAATAATCACTCACTGTGTGTTTTTACACACTAGTTGAACTGAAATTAAGACTGATTTCATCATGGAGCACTCAAAAAGAAAATGATTTCTTGGAAGAAAATTTCAAAGCTATTTTAGTGTTCATCTGGATAAAGATATTATTAAATAAACAAAAGAACATTTTTAAAAACTTCAAAATTCTTGATAGTCTGAAATAATTCCTGCCACCCAAATTCTAGGAAGAGGGCAGCTCCTCTGGAGAACTAGAATCTCTCAATGTTGGATCATACAACAGAAGCACTCAATTTGTCCTTGGGCATCAGCAAAGCAGAGATACTCAAAAAATAAGAAAAAAAAACATAAGGAAAAAAATTTGCATCAATTTGATATTTAATACATTTTTTTAAAAAAAATCTAGCCCTGGCTGGTTTGGCTCAGTGGATAGAGTGCCGGCCTGTAGACTGAAGTATCCTGGGTTCAATTCCGGTCAAGGGCACATGCCGGGGTTATGGGCTCGATCCCCAGTGGGGGGCACGCAGGGGGCAGCCAATCAATGATTCTCTCTCATCATTGATGTCTCTCTCTCTCTCTCCCTCTCTCTTCCTCTCTGAAATCAATAAAAAAATATTTTTAAAAATCTAACTAGTTACCCATCCTGAGGTTAGTGGACAATTTAAAATTTGAAATTATTTTATTTTGAATTATCTATTTGTGGGGAGGAGATGGGGGAGGACAGGCACCATTATGTCTTAAGCTGGTCCTAAGGATTTTAAGTCCTCACAACACCCCACCACAACTACCACCAAAGGGCAAGAAATGTGTTTTTTTGTCTTCTGTAAATAGCCAGGCTCTCCCAGAAGCATTAAAGTGGCTGCCTTGGCAAAAACTCAAGATGAAACACTCTCAGCCACCCCCAACTGATCCCCCAACCCTCTGGGATTGGCTCTTTACTAAGAACAAGGGCATGAAAGGGCCATAGTCCAACCACTCAGTCTGGAAGCATGTCAGCAGGTATTTAGTCAAACTTTTTATTTTTACTTTCTATAGTTGCAAAGACAAAGCATCTGGTCATTCTAGAGTCCAAAGTGCCTAGTGGCCATGGTATAACCAGCACAGCTCTCTACACCTGTGTATTACAAAATGGCCCTAACACAGTGCAGGGGAGACACTGCAGTCAAGGAGACCCAATATGTGACTGCTTTATTGCCTTAACAGTTTTAAACTAAAATCACGACTTGCACAAACTCCCAAACAAAGTGAAATGACACAGTCATTCCAAACTTATTATTAAAGATGCTTTGTGAGTCATAGTGGCTCTGAAAACCTATCAGTAATCACTTCTTAGACACAACAATAAAAAATATCCTTAATGTAAACAATAACTTCTGCCTAATTCTGATTAATTAGAGCACTGTCATTCTTAAACACTGGTCAATGCACATGTTACTCCAAAAGCTTCCACCTGAGTCATTCTGTATTTATTAAAAACAAGTCATCTCCTAAGAAGCTCTTTATGAACTAATAGTGATAACCAAGATATACTGTTAAATGGAAAAAGCAAATTGTAGGATCATATATATGTAGTAACCTACACTTTGTGTAAAAGTAGGGGGAAAAACACTATATAGGTGTATGTGCTTAAATATGTATGAAACTCTAGAAGACACTGGCAACATTGGCTGTCTTGAGGGAGGGAAGCTGGACTGCACAGGGATGGAGTGTTTTTACTATGAATCTTTTGTGACCTTTGAATTTTGAACCATCCTATATAATAAAAGCCCAGCGACCAAACAGCAGAACGACCAGAACAGTCGGTTGACCAGTCACTATGATGCACACTGACCACCAGGGGGCAGACACTCAACGCAGGAGCTGCCCCCTGGTGGTCAGTGCGCTCCCACAGTGGGAGCACCGCTTGGCTGACTGGGATGAGTGGCTGCTCCCGCAGTGGGTCCACAGCCGCTCAGCTGATTGGGGTGAGTGGTGCTCCCACAGCAGGCCAATCCCTGCAGGTCATGCCCCGCGCCCCCCACCACCACCACCAGTGCACCAATACCATGCACTGGGCCTCTAGTATGAATATATTATCAAATCAGAGTTAAAGACATAAAACTTAAATTTAAGTAAATAAAATCACAGACAGTAATCTAAAAATTTACCAATATATTACAGAGAGGTCACATTCCAAAGGGAAAACTAGAATCTTATACTCTCTTAGCCATGCAATTTTAGTGAATCTTTGGGTTCAGACTTCAAGAACACAAGGCCAAGATTAGCCATACCAAGAGGTGGTCATTATGAATATCTGGAGACGGGCTGTAGTAACAAAGAAGAGAGGGCAAGAAAAAAGTAAAGGGAGAGAGGACAGGCAGGTTGGACAACTTTGTATAAGACACCCATTGCCCCAGCTAGCACCCAGGCATCACCTCATCTAGCTTGATAAGCCCCCCAACAGGTTCTCACCTTTGCAAAAAGTAAAACTGTAGTTCATTTAAGGTAAAGCTCATTTTGTGTTATAGGGCTGCAAAGGGGGCTTTATCAGAATTTTGCAGGAGCACGTTGTTCCAGATCCCAGACGTTCTCTGACTGGGCAGGAAATGCTACCTGTAGGCCATATATTAGCCTGAAAAATCAGAGCTTCTGACTCATCTTCTCGTTCTGGCTGCCAACTAGCTGGCTCTGTGGTCTTGAACAAATCACTTCAACAGAGGCACTGAGGGGAATTCAACTACTGATCACTGTCCATAGCTTTTTGGCAAAAGCATCTGGGCAACAGGAATTTCATGTTAAATGCCACTGGTATGCGCCAGGTCTTCCCTCTTCCTGTCCTCTCTCCCTGGTTAAGAACTACCCAGTAAGTTCACCACTGGGCCCACACTCTGCTTAGCCTTTGCTTCTCTTTGAATCTTAGTACCCACCCCGATGTGGACACAAGCTTACCCCAAAGACTCTTCCACCAAGACAGTGAGGATTATGAAAAACACTCACTCAGAATAAAGATACCAGAGCGACCACTGTGAGGCAAAGTCTCTCAGGTTGCCCTCCAGTACTTCAATTTTAACGTTAACTAGAAACCCTACTGGGGCAGCCTTTATCCTCTACTCCTTGACATGAGAACTGAGATTATCTAACCACAAAAAGTAACTTGGGGAGGACTCCTGGGATTTGGACATGTGACTTACATTTTATTTTCCATACACTTTCCGGCTGGCTTTTGTTTAAAAAATATATTTCTTTATTGGTTTCAGAGAGGAAGGGAGAAGGAGAGGAGATAGATAGAAACATCAATGATGAGAGAGAATGCCTCCTCTACACCCCACACTGGGGATCGAGCCTGCAACCCAGGCATATGCCCTTGGCGGAACCGAACCTGGGACCCTTCAGTCCGCAGGCTGATGCCCTATCCACTGGGCCAAGCCAGCTAGGGCATCCAGCTGGCTTTTTAAAAGAGCCTTTGGCCCTCTATATCCTTCCCATTTTCTGGGTACTCTGCAAAGAAATGACTCTATGACAGCCTCAACTACCCTGAGCTTGCAGTCACAGAGCAGGAAGCCTCTGAGACATTCAGCATTCTGGCATGTTGGCGAGATGCTATGCATGAGTCTAGGACACCAGGACCCACCTATAATCCTTTCCCAGCAAGCCTGCCGGAGGTAACAGTGGGACCAAAGCAACTGATTAAATGCAGTATAAAAGCTGAAACGAGATAGAAATAAATTAGCTTTAAACCTCAGAGCTGTATATGCAAATGAAATGCAGTGGGGGCTGGTAGGTAGCCTGGGAAGTCAGTCTTAAGAGATTTCTCTAAAACAAAGGGATTATGAATTGTCCAATAAAAGGAAATCTTCTTTTTCACAGCCACATGACAGCCTTTTATCCAATGCTGTTTGTTAAACACTCACACGAATTCTGAGATAATGGGATGCAGCCAACTTCCTGAAAAAGCCCCAAGACTCTCCCCACCAGACATTACCCAGCATAGACTACAACGCATGGCTGTCATCAGAGGGGAACAGGGTCGATATTTCCTGACATCTTTCAATTACTGCCCTCCTCCTACCCTTTATGGATTCTCCTCTTTAAATAATGGACTACTGTTAGCAGCAGAAGAAAGGCTGGGAGAGAACATTTCTAACTGATCAGAATTCAATAAGCAAAACACTAAGAAGTGCTTGATGACAAGGATTGAAGAGAGGAAGTATGACAAGAGAAGGTTCCCTATCTATGACCGTATGACTTCAATTTCATAGAGAAACTACTTAGAAAGGGTTTGAATATTCTGAAAAATGAGTCAGATCAGCAGAGTTTGAAACATGCTTGCCCCGTCTGACTGGGCCTATTTCTAGAAAGGCTAGTCAAAGCTATTTTCAGGGTTCATTCCCAATGAGAAGAAGCCCTGGGCATGAAATTCCTAATGAGGCTCAATTCAGTCAGTGCCCACTGGACACCTCTTAATGCATAAGTAGACCATGGAAGGAAAGAAGGTAGAGAACAGAGTTTTATCATGTTACATCCTGATTACCACTCAGACTATTGTCTATGAGAGCTAGCCAAAAGAGAGTTTTCCGTAATCCCACCTCTTCCCTCCCCATCTCATTCCCTGCAAAAACCTCAAAATATCAAAGTCAAGAACTTGTGTAATTAATGAAGAAAAAAACTAAAATTCCTATTCAAGACCCATAGAGGAACAGCCCTTTCTGTAGGAGTCTTTTAATTTTCAAACTATAGAAAGAACATGGGTTTTGATATCAAAGCTCTGGGTTTAAAGTATAACCCTCCCATAAATTATCTGAGTGGTCTTGGGCAAGCACCCTCTTCTGTAAAGCCAGGATACTTTTACCCACCCCAAGAGGTGTTGCAAGGATTAAATGAGACAATATACGTAAGGCCCCTGCCCCTAGCAGGCTCCTTTTCCACAACTGGCCTTTCTTATATCTACAATGTACCACTCCTCTCCAGTACACTGTGTTCTTCAGGTCCTGCTCACTCTATAGGAAAAAAACCAAAAAAACAAAAACATAGTCACTGGTATTTTCTCAGATTATCTTTTCAAATCTCAATAAAACAGATACCAGTACCAGAAAGATAACTAGATATACCATGATTCAAGAGAGAGGGCAAAATAGGAACAGTAGCAGAGAAAACTAAGAAAGCTGACAACCCCCAGATATTTGCTGAAATAATAACTAGAGGAGATTGAATCCCAAAAGTAAAAAGCAAGCAAAAAAATCAGTAACCATATTGATAAATATGAACAGCAGGAAATATACAATATTATCAATGATTATGATAATGATGATTAATTTATGAAGTTGGTTAAAAAATAAGGAAGAAATAAAATATTAGCCAACAGTCCTCTACAGAATGGAGACTGAAGAAATTTACTTAAAGCATTCTTAGAGTTCTTGTATTTTTTGAGGGGAGATAAAAAACTTTACACTTTAGCATCCTAATCAAGCATGTTAAAAACTTAAAAGTAGCCCTAACTGGTTTGGCTCAGTGGATAGAACGTTGGGCTGTGGACTGGAGGGTCCCAGGTTTGATTCCAGTCAAGGGCATGTACCTTGGTTGCGGGCGCATCACCAGTAGGGAGTGTGCAGGAGGCAGCTGATTGATATTTCTCTCTCATCGATATTTCTAACTCTCTATCCCTCTCCCGTTCTCTCTGTAAAAAATCAATAAAATATATTTTCAAAATACACACACACACACAAAAAAAAACCTTAACAGACAGCAAATATGCCAATAAATCAAAATTTCAATGGATTAAATTCACCCAACAAAAATATAAAAGTTATTTAATTGGATTAATAAAGCAAAAATGTAGCTATGTGATGTGTAAATAAAAATAATGGGAGGAAGACTGAAAGAAAAGCAATAGGAAAAGATATACCAAGAAGATACTAACAGAAAGAAAGCTGGTATTTATGTAGATAATATAAATAAATTATCTAAAATAGCAGGCAAAAATGACTTATTATAGATAAAAATGATCATACCTTAATGATATAAGATGTAGTTCGCCAGTAAGTTGTAAGAATTCTTTTTTTTTAAATAGATTTTATTGATTTTTTACAGAGAGGAAGGAAGAGAGACAGAGAGAAACATCGATGAGAGAGAGACATCGATCAGCTGCCTCCTGCACATTCCCCACTGGGGATGTGCCCGCAACCCAGGTACATGCCCTTGACCGGAATCGAACCCAGGACCCCCCAGTCCGCAGGCCGACGCTCCATCCACTGAGCCAAACCGGTTTTGGCAAGAATTCTTAATCTGTATACATTTAACAACCTTAGCTCAAAATAAAGCAAAAATTAAGCAATTATAGGAAGAAACAAATATTTAATCATAGTAAAAGATTTTATTGAGTTTCTCAGAAAAGAGGCTGGCCACAAATAAGAAAATAGGAGACAAACAGCTATAGACAAAATTAAGTTCATATACACGAATATATAAAGCAAAAAAAAAATTTATGTGTTCATGTATCCAATAAATAAAAAACACCCATTCTTTAGAAGCACTCATAGGACATGTACAAAAACTAACCACCTGGCAAGTAAAAAAGGAAGTCTCAACAAATACTAAGGAATCATTATCATGCAAACTATACTCTTTGCTCATAATGCAAAATACATACGTATTCAAAATACACACATAAATACATGAAGAAACACTGTATTTGGGAAACTAAAACCACATTACTAAATAATTCTTGGATAAAAAAACACCCCAAAATAACTATGATATATAAACTATAGAACATCTAACTAAAATAGTATTAAAAGACAAACCTGCTACCAGGCCAGCATGGTTCAGTGGTTGAGGGTTGACCTATAAACCAGGAGGTTAAGGTGTGATTCCCAGTCAGGGCACCTTCCTGGGTTGCAGGCTCAATCCCCAGTGTGGGGACTGTAGGAGGCAGCCAATCAATGATTCTCTCTCATCATTGATGTTTCTATCTCTTTCTCCCTCTCCCTTCCTCTCTGAAATACACACACACACACACACACACACACACTAAATCCGAAGTCGGTCATCCCTCTTGCAATCCAGTACGCTGCATGCACCAGTGACCATACTTTTCATACAGGTGAAAGGAATCTTGCTATTGTATAGGCAGCCACATTTTTTTGCCCTGATCATAAAAAGTAGTACCTAACATGATCCTTCTGAGGCAGTAGTACCATTTTCCCCATCTTATGGGTGGAAAAACTGAAGCAGAGAGAAGTTAAGTAATTGGCTTTGTCACAAAGTTATAAGTGTCAGAATCAGGGCGGACCACAAAATGTGCAAGCCAGAGTCCATGCATGTCATCGCTGCATCAGCCTGTTTTTTCAATGTCAGAGTAACCTTGCCACGTTTTAATTTTTAAATCTAAGAGATTTAAATCCAATACATAGGGTAGGGTCCCTATGCCTGGCTGGTGATCAGGGCCATCTGTGGGGTTACTAGTGGGCAGGGCAATCGGGGTGATTGGGGGGCCCCCGCTGCACCCGCCTTGGCTGGCAGCCTTGCACCGCCTGCTGGCCAGCCCTGCCTGCCAACACCAGTTGCCTCCCTCTGCGGGGCGACTGGCAGACAGGGTGTTGGCACCTGCCTTGGCTGGTGGCCTGGCGCCACCCACCAGCCGGCCCTGCCCCCCAATCTCCCTCTGGGGGTGGGGGACAGATGCTCAACGCGTGTCATAGTGACTGGTCATTCCACCAGTCATTATGCCGTTCAGTCAATTTGCATATTAGGGTTTTATTATATAGAACATATATGTGTGTGTGTATGAAACATGCCTTATATTTATTTTCAAATACAAAATGATTGAATATTAATAAGCTGTGCATTCAATTTGAAAGGTCAAAAATATCAAAAGAATTAACTCAAGGAGAATATACAGCTGGAAATATTTAATTGCAGAAATAAGTTAAATCAAAAACAAAGGGGAGAAAAGGATTAATGAAACCAAAAGACCAATAGAAGATAAACCTCTAGCAAGACTGGCCAAGTAAAAAAAGAGACAAGCACAGATAAATAATATTAGGAATGATAAGGGAGATATAACTATATATGAGTACAAATGAAAATAAAAAGTCCTAATACGTTAACTACCCTGATGATTCCCAGAGACCCAGCCCCATCCAACCCATGTGTCGGGAAGAGCTGCTTCCAGGGGCTTTCTTACACAACTGCCTGTCTTAGCTTGTACTGTGGACTTTCCTAAAATCTCTCAAAGGTCTACAAACACCAAATAAGCAGTGGCTGGCCCCACATGCCCTGTATATCTTGCCAAGCAGTCCAAAGCCCAGCACAAGTGGCATTCAACCACTTTGTAGCTCCCACCAGGTAGCCCAAAAAACAGGTACAAATGGCAACTGACCTTGGCCTGCACTGGAGCCCCTTGTAAGAGCTCCAGAATCAACACACTCAATGGCAAACATCAGACCACACCAGAGCACCACCCAACCGGCTGACACACCCAAAGGATAGACCTGGCTGGTACCAGAGCCTGACTAAAGCAACTCCCGTTCCATGGAGTCAGCCCCCACAAAACAGCTTGTCCACTGTGATCATGGCCAGCCCCCATAGTCAGTCAGACTAAGGGTCATTTCCACCCATTCACATGTCAATAGCAATAAAGGGTCAACTATAACAGGAGGGCACACACAACAGACCCTCCTGGATCACCTGCTCAGGTGAACAGGAAAACTCCACCAGCAGGCCTCACAGAACACCTACTACATAAGGTCACCCTGCCAATACTAGCAGACATAGCATATCTACCTAATGCATACAAACAAACACAAGAATTCAGTCAAAACGAGTAGACAAAGAAACATGTCCCAAATGCAACAACAGAACAACAATCCAGAAAAGAACTAAACAAAATAGAGACAAGCAATCTACCACATAGAAAGCTCAAATCACTGGTTATAAGGATACTCAATGAAGTTAGGGGAAGAATAGGTAAGCTGAGTTAAAACTTCAACAAACGGATAGAAACCATAAAAAGGAACAAGTCAGAAATGAAGAATAAAATAACTAAAATAAAGAATACATTAGAGACATTCAGCATCAGAGTAGATGAAGCAGAGAATGGAATCAGTGGTGTGGAAGACAAGATAGTGGAAAACACCCAATCAGAACATCAAAAAGAAAAAAATATATATTAAAAATAGGAATAATTTAAGAAACCTCTGGGACAACAGCAAGCATACCAACCTTTGAATCATAGGGGTGCCAGAAGGAGAAGAGAAAGATCAAGAGACTAAAAACCTATTTGAAGAAATCATGACTGAAAACATCCCTAACCTGGTGAAGGAAACAGACATACAGATCCAGGAAACATACAGACTCCCAAACAAGATGAACCCAAAGAGGCCCACAGCAAGACACATCATAGTTAAACTACCAAAAGTTAAAGACAGAGAGAGAGACCCTTAAAAGTAGCAAAAGAAAAGCAATTCATTTTGTAAAACGGAGCTCCCATAAGACTATCAGGTGATTTTTCATAAGAAACTTTGCAGGCCAGAAGGGAATGGCATAAAATATTCAAGGTGATGAAAAGCAAAGGCCTACAACTAAGATTACTCTACCCTGCAAAGGCTATCATTTAGAATTGAAAGAGAGATAAAGCACTAACCAGATAAGAAAGGGCTGAACGAGTTTATCACCACTTTTTAAAAAATACATTTTGAATTAATTTTTAAAGAGATAGGAAGGAGAGGGATAGAGAGAGAGAAACATCTATGCAAGAGATACATCATCAATTGGTGCCCCCTTGCACACCACCTACTAGGGATTGAGCCACAACCCAGGCATGTCGCCTGACAGGAATCAAACTAATAACCTCTTAGTTCATGGGTCAACTCTCAACCACTGAGTCACCCTGGCTGGGCTTATCACCACTTTTTAAAAAGAAAAAGATAGCCCTGACCGGTTTGGCTCCTTCCTCTCTGTAAAAACTCAATAAAAATTAAAAAAAAGATTAACTTTAAAAAAGAAAAAGAAAGATAAAAATATGAATAAGAAAATATCACAGCCATAACCGGTATGGCTCAGTGGATAGAGCGTCAGCCTGCGGACTGAAAGGTCCCAGGTACGATTCTGGTCAAGGGCATGTGCCTTGGTTGCGGGCACATCCCCAGTGGGAGGTGTGCAGGAGGCAGCTGATTGATGTTTCTCTCTCAACGATGTTTCTGGCTCTCTCCTTCTCCCTTCCTCTCTGTAAAAAATCAATAAAATATATTTTTAAAAAAAGAAAATATCACAGAGAAAAAAACTATATGACAAAGGCCAACACAATAAAAGCAGTAGATCAACAAACAATAAAGCTGGTACAAAGGTTAAAAGGCAAAAGTAGAAAGATCATGTATAATTACAACACTAAATTAAGAAATACACATACACACATACACACACACAAAAGAAGTAAACAAATGACCGAAACATGGAGGGGGTGACTAAAAATGGTAGTTAGAATGTGTTCAAACTTAAGTGATCATCAACTTTAAACAGATGGCTATAAATATAGCTTGGATATATGAAGAACATGGTAACCACAAATCAAAAGAGAAACTATCATATTTTGGACTTCTGACAATATGATAGGTGAGAAACAGTATTACACTGTAGTTTTAATTGGCCTTTATCTTATGAATGAGGTTGAGCATTTTTTCACATGGTTAAGTCATTTACATTTCTTTTATTCTATAAGTTGTGTATATCTACCCCATTTTTCTACAGGGTTAGTATATTTCTTGTCTATTTTTAGGTGTTCTTTATATATATTAGTAATATTAATACTATGTTGCTAATATAAGTTGCAAACATTTTTTCCAGTTTATTATTTATCGAGACCACTTTAGACTAAATTCTCAGGTTGAATATTTTCAGGCCACAAAAGGAATATTATTTTCCAGCCTAAATGCACTTTAGGGCTGTACTGGGTAAAGAATTTTCTGGAGAATTTCTCTCCCTTCTATTCAAAGCCAAATTGCCTTAATATCTCCTTTTGAGTGGGAGATTTTCATCTTCCTAATTTTCTCTTTCATGGGCTGTAGGCTTTGTCTCCTGTTCCCCAAGTTATCAAAGCCTGTTAAAACCAAAAGCTCTTGGTCACTAGGGAATGGCAAATGTCCCCAGAACAGCTGTAAGTTTCCGTGTTCCATATCTCTTAGGATTTGTGCTTTCCGTTATATTTGTCTTTAAGCCTTCTCTCTCTTTCTTGCAGGGCCATCGTATAAAGAGTATGATGTTATTCATTTTCCCTTTAGTTATGCAAAGCAGTGGCCCTACAGTTTGTCAGCTGAATTGAGCATTTAAAGAAATGTTTAAATATTTAATCCAGTTATCTTCAGATATTCTGAACCAAGAATGCTTCTTGGGAAATGTAAACCACCATTTGCTAGATACAGAAATCTCCCAGTTCTGTTTTGTTTCATTACTTATATTTGTAATTAAATTTTAAACAATACATATGCATTATTTTAAAAATCAAGCAAAATAGAAGAGAAAAAGAAAAGGCTTCCCTGCTCTTAGTGACTTCATTCCTCTCACCAATCTCTGGTGATTTCACCTTTTGTGTTAGGCCATTTAGTTTGTACCTTGAAATGCTTTTAAGCTGCTGTGGGTAGACTTAGGTACCAGTTTCCATTCTCATGAAGCTTTCACTTTTTGGGGGGTTGGAGAGAGAGGGGAGACACAGAGAAAAGACCTGGCATACACAGACAACTGCATATATTAAAGAGTTAGTTTAGGAGTCCAAAAAACAATAGCTAATGAAGTTGAAAGGAAAGAACTTTTCTGACTGGAGTTATCCAGGGAAGAAATTAAGAACGCGGTAGTGAATAACAACAAAAAATCTGATGGCAGCCACACAGAGGATGTGGAGGAGGCAGGAGCACACCACAAAGATAGATTTTTTTTTAAAAATGCTAAAGGGACAAGTTAGGCAAAGGGATACCTATTTCCCCAAAATGAAGTCTTGGTTTCTATAATACTCAGGGTGACTGGTCAGGCTTAGAGTTCATTTTCCATTTGTCATTAATTGCCATTAGAAAAAAGAAATGACTTTGAATGTAGCTTTAAGAGCTACAGCTATGGCCAATCTCGGTTAATATGCTAATCAATTTAATAGATACAAAATGGTTTGAGCAGCCCTAGCTGGTTTGGCTCAGTGGATAGATTATCGGCCTATGGACTGAAGGTCCTAGGTTCGATTCTGGTCAAGGGCACATGCCCAGGTTGCAGGCTCGATCCCCAGGAGGGGACATGCAGGAGGTGGCCAATCAATGATTCTCTTTTATCACTGACTAGAGGCCCAGTGCACAGATTCGTGCACTGGTGGGGTCCCTCGCGTGACCTGTGGGGATAAGGCTGAAACTGGCTCTCTGACATCCCCCGAGGGGTCCCGGATTGCAAGAGGGTGCAGGCCAGGCCAAGGGACCCCACTGGTGCATGATTGGGGCCTGGAAGGGACTGCATAAGGGCTCCAGGGCGTTTCCAGCCCATCTTGCCCAGTCCTGATTAGCCAGACCCCAGCAGCAAGCTAACCTACTGGACGGAGCATCTGCCCCCTGGTAGTCAGTACACATCATAGCAACTAGTCGAATGGTCGAATGAACAGTCGGACAATCAGCATATTAGGCTTTTATTATATAGGATGTTTCTATCTCTCTCTCCCTCTCCCTTCCTCTCTGAAATCAATAAAAATATATTTTTAAAAATAAAAATAAATGGTTTGAGCATCTCCCCTCTTACTGAGGAAGTGTAAAAAAGAATTTTTTATGCTCACTTGAGGATATGTTTTTATTTATTTTTAGAAAGAGGGCAGGGAGCGACACAGAGAAACATTGATGTGGGAAACATTGATCGGTTGCTGCTGTATGTGCTTTGACTGGGGATCAAACCTGCAACCTAGGTATGTGCCCTAACTGGGAATCAAACCCACAACCTTTTGGTGTATAGGATGACACTCCAATCAACTGGCCAAGGGAGGAGTGTGAAAATTTAGCTCCTGGAGTCAAGAAGTCAGAACTAGTCCTAGAGGTCACATTTGAACATTTATTCAAATGCTGGCATCTAAAATATCTGACCTCATCCCAATCTCTAGCCTTCTATATTCAGTTGCAAGTAACAAAGTAATGACACTTTTTTAAAAAGCACACATTTAGCCCTAACCAGTTTGGCTCAGTGGATAGAGCATCGGCCTGTGGACTGAAGGGTCCCAGATTCGATTCCAGTCAAGGGCATGTACGTGGATTGCGGGAACATCCATAGAAGGGAGTGTGCAGGAGGCAGCTGATCAATGTTTCTCTTTCACTGATGTTTCTAACTCTCTATCCCTTTATAAATTAATTAATTAATTAATTAATTAAAAGCACACATTTAATTCTCTCTCACAAAGGTATAGAAGTAGATGGTTCCAAAATCAGGATAGTGGCTAAACTATATCATAAAGGACCTAGTCTCCTTCGGTCTTTACTCTCTATTACGCTCCTCAGTGTGAAGGCTTTTTATTCTTGTGCTTTTCACTTCAGTGGTATAAGCCAACTGCTGTAGCTCCAAGACAACTATAATAAGGCAGGAAGAGTGGGTAGGGTCTCCTTACCTTATTATAAGAGAACAAAATCCTTCCCAGAAGCCTTCCCAGCAAACATCTCTTTATGTCTCATTGATCTGAACTGGGTCGCATGTCCATCTCTAAGTCAATCTATTTCCATGGAGAATGGGATTACTATGCTTACTTTAGACTACTGATGGCTCATTTCCTAGCAGTAAGAGAGGGAATCCCCTCCCTGAACACTCTGCTACCCTCATATTATCAAGATTTCTTAAAATAGATTTTTATTTTTAAAAAAGTTGTTTAGTAGATAACAACAGAGGAAATAAAAATCTGCAGGATTCATTCACCAACTAAATAAGGGGAAAGAAGACTCAAATATCACTCAGAAGTCTCAAGCTTGGGTAACTACAACAATCATTCTGCCAAGAATAGATTAAAAAAAAAGAGAGAACGTGGGAGGAAAAATCTAGTTTGTGAAAGAGACAAAAATGAATTCCATTTTCTTATCCTTACATTGAGGTGCAAGTAGGTAGTCTGGTGGAAATGGAGGATGAAACCTGAGGAGAAGAGCCAGACTTCAACACAGATATTGTTCGACCCACAATGAGGTAGTATTTGAAACCATGGGAAAAGGTAGGACTGGCAGAGAAAATAGAGAAAGAAGACAAGGCCAGAAAAATCTTGGTGAATAGCTATAATTAGGAGATGGTAAGAAGATGGTGTTGCCATAAAGGAAAAGAAAAGGGAGTAATTAATTACTGATATTTAGGGACTACAATCCTGTGGCAGCCAAGAAGTAAAATTTCCAAAAGAAAGCATTGGTTGACACTACAGACTGCTACAGAGATGTCAATGATTCCAAAATACTCCTGAAAATGTTCAGGGATGGCAGGAACATAAACTCACGTGCGCTTATTTGGATCCCCTTTTGTCTACCCTTTCAAGAAGTTTGGAAGGAAAGGAAAGTACAGGTTGTCAGGTTAGAGGCAATTGGATTAATAGGTTAATGGTGGCACAGGGGTCAGTGGAGAGGTAACTGAGAACACTTATAGGCTAAGAGGAAGGAGCCTAAAGAGAGGGAAGGGAGTGAGGAGTACTGATGGTGAAGGGAAAATAGAAAGATGTGCAGATTCTGGAGGTCACAATAAGGACAAAACCCATGTTTAACAGGAGAGATAAAAATGTGAAGAGACAATGGAAGTGACAACATGAGATGTTGGAAAAAAAGGGAAGCGAGTTTTAAGAAATCTAGTGGATCACAGAAGTAAAGATAAAGACAATGCTGAGAATGTTGACCCCAGTAAACTCACCAGGAAAAACAGATGAGCACTGAAATTTGCTGTGTATGTCAAGAAAGAAATCTGGAAATTGGAAGCCAATAGATGAAGACAGGACAATGGTTGAATGGTTAAAAATGAGTTGGTAAAACTTCAGTGAGGCTCTTGGGCTGCAGGACGCCCGGATGCCCCAAGCCTGAGGCCGGCGTGACAAGAATTATGGGAGTAGGGAAACTTTGCTGTCCTCTTCTTTATTTACCTACTTAATTTTTTTTGTCTTCACTTTTTTAATAAAGCTGTTGGTCTAACTAAAAAACAAACAAACAAGCAAAAAAACTTCAATGAGAAGAGTACAACTGAGGAAACCAGAAAGTCAATAAAGGGGTGAGAGGGTACAGGGTCAAGAACAGGGAAGACATTCATTTTATAAAGAGATTTATTTAACCCAAAACCTGCTAAAGAAGCCCATGTAATTGCATAATAATTCATATAAGAATGAGACTTGAGACTTATTAAAGGTGGATGTAGAACACCAAAAGTGATTGAGGCAAGGGCAAGAGAACAGCAAAAGTCAATGCTCCCTAGTGTGAGCACATCAATTTCTTGATAATTTAACATTAACAGTTTAAAGGTCAAGGTTACAGCCCAGCTGGTGTTGCTCAGTGGTTGAGGGTCAATCAATGAACCAGGAGGCCGTAGTTCGATTCCTGGTTGGAGCTTCATATATAAATATATATATAAGGTTACATATAGGAATAAAAAAGAAAACAAAAGGAGGCATACAGTTTGCTGAGAATGTTAAAGAAAAACCAGATTACCGAAGGCTGCATGGCTTCTGAAATTCACAAGGCCTTTCTGAGATTTCCTATACACAGAAATACAAATGACCTATTCGGGACTCCACAGACTCCAGGTAGGTCAGATGTAGACAGACACACACAGGTGCCATCATGAGATGAAATCAGGTCATAGAAAAGCCACTGAAAATAACTGACTTGAAGATGAAAAGAGGTTTAAAAAAAAAGAGAAGAAGAAGAAACCATAAAAAGATGAAGCTGCCAAAAGCATCAGACTCCTATTTCCACTTATCTTTTTATGCAAGAGTTTGACCTGCCTTATACATGGGCAACAAACATCAGAAAATGAGTATGTGTGCAACCCATAAATAAGTATTAATAATATTTAAATAAGGGAACAAACTATTTCAGTGACCATTTAACATTCAGTATCACATCCACTACATTTATGTTAATTCTTTCTATTTGATCTTGGAATAACTGCTTCATATTTAACACCAAGGAAGAGACTTCTTCATCCATAGATATGTGTGGAGGCCTTAGAGAAAATAAGGAAGTAAAGGTTTGTACTGTAAAAACAAAAGAAATAATTGCCTCATAGTGAAAACTCAAAATAAAAAGGACATATGATGAGCATGATGATGTTATATATCCCTTATCACTGACAGGTGCTTTATAAGCATTTTCACAGGACTTACTGTATATGTTATATCATATCCACTTAACCTTATGAAATGCATAGGACACCTATTTTTTTCCTAGTTAATAAATGCAAATGGTAAGGATTAGAAAGGTGAAATTACTTGTCAATAGGCAAACATCCAGAAAATGTAGAAACTGGACTTGAACTAGATATTCTAACTCTAGGTAAAGTGATGTGCCTAGTCCTCCCAATTGCTCAAATGTTTGGAATGACTGAGCAGTATTCTTGCCATCAGCAGAAAACTAGAAGGAATGACTTCTAAATAACAGCCCCAAACCCTGGGACTCCATGATTCCAATGTGCTCACCATCCCTTGAATAGCCTCTTGACAAAGAGCAAGCTCATCCAATCATTGTGTGTGTGTGTGTGTGTGTGTGTGTGTGTGTGTGTGTGTGTTTGTGATATAGTGTAGTGTTGTGTGCACCTACAGGCTGGGGACAGGGAAGAAGCTTCAGAACCAATACTTAGGACATTAAAAGGAAATAATGAATATCAGACTAGAGCACTGAAACCTGTCTCTCTGCATAGAAATATTCTTACCTTTCATAAAACATTGACATTTCCAGCCTGCTGCTGGCTTCCAAAAGCTCTGGCACCATACCATGTTGTCACTGCAATGGCCCTCCAGTGAGCCATCAAAAGCCCAGCTAGAATGTTTTGAATATAGCTGTATGCTTGTCACCAAAACAATAAACTGCAATATTTTATATTTATCTCTATTTAAATTTTAGTGATACTGCATAAATGTTAATACAGTCTTACCCTCATACAATCACATAAAAGTCTTAATAATACCACATATTGGCACAGCCCCCAGGAAGGTTATGGCCTGCTAAACAGGCCTAATACATACTTCTCAAGTCACTTGGTTTCCTTTAGTTAAGACGTGACATCAAAATACTACAGTTTCCCCCAAGAAATGTGTTTCCAGAAGCAATGGCAAGGAACAAGTAGGCTCATTTGTTTATATTGAAAATGGAAAGAAATACTTGGGATTAGGAAAAAGATTTCCAAAAAGGATCTGGGAAAAGATGTTAATAATGTTTGACTTAGTTCTTTTATGGCTTAAGAAACAAAAAGTGAGCCTCAGTAAGTTCTCAATCTTCTAAAGCCTATGAGGATAAGACCTGGGACCTCCCCAGGGCTGAAGTCACAGCTATCAATGACAAACTTAGATTCTCTACTTTTTCAGTGGATGCACAAGCATCCTGGGAGACCAAGGGAAATGGAGTCCCTTGGAAGCTACAGCCTTTACTAACAAAAACTCAACCACAGAACAAGCAGGGCTTCAAGATCAAGGCAGGTTAGTGATGAGAGAAACAAAGGCCTGCAGTGCTCTCAGTCTCTCCTCATGGAACAATTTTTCTGGTCTTCCCTGCTTTGCCCATAATTTACTAAGAAAAGATGCTGAAGCTTTTCAGAATGAGAGGACATCAGACAGATTCTAATTAAATAAATTATGGATGAAAGGCAAAGGAAGTCTTTTCAAAACAAAGTCTCCAATGGTAAAGACGTTCAGAATAGCCTATTTCCTACAACATCATAATCCCTGCATCCAAGCAAGACAACCCTAATAGTCACCAGCCATTCCCTTATAACAAGAATCAGAATATTGGTTTCTGTTTTAGAGAAACAAATGGTCTTAGGAGATTTTCAAAACTGGAAGCAACTATAGGTCCAATAGACCAACTATAGCTTAAAGACATCTTGACATTTTTAGCGTGAGTGTAACAAAGTGGTGCCCACATACCTTAATGCATCAACTCTTTGGAGAGATCAGTCTTCTAGCATGAGCTAGACTAATTAAAATTTAAACAACTCCCAACTCAGAGGGTCTGATAACCTGATTGCATGTTGACTGGTTCCAGACAACTAGGAAGAAGACCCTTTCTCCCCAAAAGACCCTCCTTGGTCAGGTTCATAACTTATTCATTACCAGATGTATGTAAGTAGCTTCACTTCCAAAAGGATCAACTCTTGGGAGTACATCTCCCTTCCTCTATGATTGATGTAACTTTTTATTAGCTTTGAGTAAAACAGAGAATGTGATCTAAAATATGTCATTAAATATCCATATATATATGAGATGAGAGGGAACAGAGAATCAGAAATGGTGACATCCTGGGTGAAAATGCTTATCTACTTGGAATAAGAGCAGAATCAAACTCCTCTTACTCTAGTTTGAGTTTAGAGTGAAATAGAAATAGGGATATATATACATAAGTTTAAGTGTACCTTTTTCCAGGCCATTCCATCTGAGAGTAAAGCTAGAATTCACCTGAAGGGCCCAAACAATGCTGGCTGATGAGAAGTCCATTCTCCACCCCGCCCTTTATTTTTCTTTATTGATTAAGGTATTACATATGGGTTCTTACCTCCCCATTGCCCTCCCCCCCCTCCGCTCATGCCCTCACCACCCTGGTGTCTGTGTCCATTGGGTATGCTTATATGCATGCATACAAGTCCTTTGGTTGATCTCTTCCCTTTGCCCCCACCCTCCTGTATCGTTGCTCACCTGGAAAAGGCAGCTCCCAGCACAAATGCAGCATACTCCTTCACCAGAGGCTCTGTGCTATTCAGCCCATTGATCACCACTTGAAGGCCACCGAAGGAAAGCAGGTCCTGTGCATTATCCATCTGCAACAAGGGCATTGCTTAGTACAGTATCGTCATCAAGGAAAGAAGAGCTCTTCTATAGCCTTTCTTTTAATGACTATTCAAAAACAAACTAAAAAGTCAAGTAAAAAGCAGTGGTTGCCTTTCTAACTAACAAGGAAAGAGTTTATAAAAACAATCTAAATTTTTAAATAATCTTAAATTTGAGAACTACTAATTAAAATAACATGATTTATGGGCACGTGTATGGGAACTGGTGGAAATGGCACCTATTCATTGCTTAGGCCAAACATGTCCTGGAAAATTCTAATACTGTAACGAATTACTCCTAACGTACAAGCTATTAACACAAAGATCCAACATCATCAACACTACTAAATGGTGCCATGCTTCCTACTGATGTCTAACCCCAAAGGGGGGGCAGTGGGGGCAACAGACATTTTTTTAAAAAGCTTGTTTTAATTAGAAGTCAGGGACTATAAAAGGAGCTCCATTGCAGGGGGAGGGGGATTTGGCAGAGTAATAGGAAGAAGAAAGAATAATACCCTTCTTTTTCCTCTTCCTCACTTCATACAGCCAAGGTTGACTGAATCTGGACAATCATGATAAAATCTGCACAAAAGCCCCACCGTGAAAGGCTTTAGTCTAGACCTACAATACTGGCTGGTGCTATTTATTGGACAGTGCATAACATTTCCATTATTACATTAAGTTCTATTGTTCACCACCAGGGAGGCTATCATTTAAGTTCCAAAGCCTCAAGTCCAGACACTCTATCTTTTATTCTATGAAAGAGGGGATATCTCTTCATTAGAATCCCGGAACAAGCCCTCACTGGGTTTAGTTCAGTGGATAGAGCATCGGCCTAAGGACTGAAAGGTTCTGGGTTCGATTTCAGTCAAGAGTGCATGCTCCGGCTGTGGGCTAAATCCCCAGTAGGGGGCAGGCAGGAGACAGCCAATCAATGATTTTCTCTCATCACTGATGTTTCTATTCTCTTCCTCTCCCTTCCTCTCTGAAATAAATACAAATAAAAAATCCTGGAACAAGAAGAGCTTTCTCAGAAAGGTGACTGGATGCCAGTTTCTTTATGGAGTAGCTTCAAGTATCCCTTGAAAATATCTTTGTTGCTACAAAAGCTGCCTCTTGCCCACATGCTGATCCCACTCTACAAATCATCAGGAAATCCAAGGAGGGTAGAGCCCAACGACAATGTGACTGTTACCCACCTTTTTCCTCCAGATGCCACAGAGCCCTTTCCTACCTGTGTCCTTCAAACTGGAAGAGGGCTCTAACAGAGAAATCAAGTTTAAAGAACTGTATTCTGCTTGCTTTGGGGCGGGCCTAACCTGTTTTTACCACTTAGAAGATCATTCTTATACATTCATATAAACTCCACAGAGCAGAGGTTTTTATCTGCCCACTATTGTAGGTCTAGTGCAGTGATGGCGAACCTATGACACTGCACCACTTGAAGGCCACCGAAGAAAAGCCTTTCTTTTAATGACTATTCAAAAACAAACTAAAAAGTCAAGTAAAAAGCAATGGTTGCCTTTCTAACTAACAAGGAAAAATCAACCAAAAAAATGAGTTCGCGTGTCACACGCGAACTCATTTTTTTCGTTGATTTTTCTTTGTTAAACGGCATTTAAATATATAAAATAAATATCAAAAATATAAGTCTTTGTTTTACTATGGTTGAAAATATAAAAAAATTTCTCTATGTGACATGGCACCAGAGTTAAGTTAGGGTTTCTCAAAATGCTGACACGCCGAGCTCAAAAGGTTCGCCATCACTGGTCTAATGACTAGAATAGCACTAAGCATATAGTTAGGTGCTCAATAAACAAACATTAAACCAGTGAATGCATTTGGTCAGAAAAATATGTTACTGCAATAAACTCCACTGTAAGTTAAAAAAGGCGGGGGGGGGGGGCAATCTGGAGTATCTGTGCCAACAAAATGGATGGGTCCCTGGTATCACAGACCTGAAGAAATAGCCTAACCAGGGACATGAAGTAAGTATGGAGTTGGCACTGCCATAAAGGCCCCAAAACAGGACTGGGATTTTGCTGCCATAAATAATACTTACTGAGCCTGCCTTACATACTCTGTTTTTAAAATCCAAGAATTCATCACCTCTCCTCTGATCCTCCTTCCTCCAGGTCTTTTGCATACAAAACCATGGCTCAGAGGCCTGTCACTCCATGCCTAGGAATGGCTACATATCAAAGCTTGCATGAGTTCCTACAAAAACAGCTGCCACTCTGAAAGCCCCAAAATAACAGAGCCCAGAGTCACAAAGGTTCTGTACTAGATTATCTTTATTACTACAAAGATACTTCAGGGTATTATACATGCTGACATTTATATAAGCATTTCAGTTTTCTCAAGATGTTTTCTCATTTGTTATTTCACTAGAGATGAGAAAAAAAGAAGTCATTCTGCCCACTGCATGCCCAGAAAATCAAGCTCCAAAATCTGGGTCTGGGGCAGAACTCTTCCAAGGATACCTTCAGAATAGGGTGGGACAGGTGGGAAGGAAGTCAAGGTAGAGAAGGGAGTGCTAAAGAAGGGGGTAGAAGAGAACTATGTCAACACTCAGGAGGAAAAAAGAGAACCACAACACTGATAAGACAATGAGAGAAAAGGAAACCAAGAAAGGAAGAAATGGTGGTAAGTAATTGAGGAGTCATGGTGTGAGAGAAGGTAAACACACTGCCCCAGGGTGGATGGGCAGACAGAAGCTGCTCCTCATAAATAACTCACTAACTGTTTTCCACACCCATGGTTTTGCTTTTCACAAATCCTGTTTAATAATTCAAACACGGCTATGAGGAATACTTGGGCAGATCCATTTTGGGTCCTTGAAGCCCACGGCTCTCAAAACCACCAATCAGTGAATCTAGAATAGGAGTAGACTGGTGAAGTTCCTGGCAAGAAACATCCTATCTTCCTCAAAGCTAGTGCTACATCACCCCAATTCCCCACTGCAACTGGAACTCGAGGCTAAGCTGTGTCTTCTTTAATCACAACTTGACACTGTTGCATGGAAACCTGACATACCATCCCAAGCCAAGGACCTTATATTTCCAATTAAAAGGCTAATGACCCAATACATTTATGACTCTTCTGTCAACAGGGCAAGTTTGGCCTCTAACAGGGGACTGGGTGATTACAAGGCTAACCTCAGGCTGAGGTGGACAATGTCCAACTGTTTAACTAGTGCCCTATGAAAGCAGAATAGGATATCACCTGGCTTTTGGGAAAACAGAAATCTGTCAGAGCCCTTTTGTGTACTCACTCCCCTCTGCTAAGCTTTCTAATCATTTTGGCTTTTTATGCTGCAACTAAAGGAAGAGCTTACAGAAAACTGGTAACTGAAGATCTATCCAAGTACGTTAAGATGAGAAAAAATAAAAGCTGTCAACATCAAAGCAGGACTGACTTAGCCAATAACCCCTAGGATCCTCAGTCCTTTAAATATCTGTAATAGAAATGCTATTAGAATGTTTGTTTTTTCACCCTGAAGAGAAAGACTGGAAAAAGAAAAGAGAACCAGGTCCTTTTTGTTTCCTCTAAGGAGATCACAGCCCTGCTATTTGCAGACTGAAAAAGAGTTATGAGCAGAGAAAGAAGATGAAGTGGCCATCCCATAATTCCTGCAGATACAGTACACACTTATCCTCTCTCACCACAAAGGCTGACAAATACTAAAGAGAGAATGTTTTTAGCCTAGTTTATAGAGAACAAGGATGCTGTCGGGTGTGGGAGGATGATGAAGATCTATGTCTTGGTGAGGATCTCAAAAAGCCTTTGATTATGATTACACCGCTTTCCTGGGGCAGCATTACGCCTAGGCTGGATTACTGCAACTGCCTCCTATCTAGTTTCCCTGCTTCTACCCATGACCACCCCACCCCTGCCTCTTGTCTAATTCTCAATAGAGCAGCCAGAGGGATCCTTTAAAAATAAGTCAGAGCATGTCATCCTTTAATAACGTCCAATTTCATTTTTTTCCATGACCTACAAGGAGCTCCATGATCTTCCTCCCATCACCTCTCTGAGTTTCATCTACCTCTCTCCCTCTTCTCTCAGCTCCAGCCACACTGACTTCCTTGTGGTTCCTCAAATACATTAGACATGCTCCCACTTTAGGGCTAAGGGTATTTCCTGTTTCTCTTGCCCAAGAGGCTCCTTCTCTTCCCTGCTCTTTTTATTTTTTCATAGTATTTATCGCCTTTAAACATATTATATATAATTTACTTATGAGTTATGTTTATTGTCTATCTGTTTCAGCTAGAAGGTAAGAGATATATCCTAAGTACCTGAAACACTGTCTGGGACTTAACAGACACCAAATAAATTAATTTATTGAATAAATAAATGGCTTCTCTTGGTTCCTTTTCCTTAGACTCACTCCCTTTCAGGCTTTATTCAAATAGTATCAGTATCCTGTAAAAGGCAGAGTGGCCAAAAGGTTAAGTGCACAGAGTTTGGGGTCAGTAAGGCTTTGTTGCAAATCCCAGCTCTACCACTAACTGGGTGACTTTGGGAAATTATAAGTGTGACCTCATTTGCCTCAGTTATAAAATGGGGTTAATATCAGTGCAGTGCCTACTCATAAGGTAGCTGTAGAAACCAATACATTAATGTGTACAAAACACTTGAATATGAGCCAATTATATGATAATGCTCCATAAATGTTAACTATTATGACATAAGTCTGATCAGTCATTTCCCTGCTTCAAACTCTCCAGTGGTTCTTAGGGTCAAGGATAAAATCATAAAGAGCATGGCATTGCCAACGCTAGCACTCTGACTCCCTAACCTTTCCACTTTATCTCTGCTACCCCATCCCCTGGTCACTATGCTCTAATCTTTTCCAGGTCCTCAATTTCACCAAGCTCTTCTCTAACTCAGAATCTTTGCACATGATGTTTCCTCTGCCTGGAATAGCCTAATGCGAGGGTTGGCAAACTTTTTCTAAAGGGCCTGATAATAAATATTGTTGACTCTCTGAGCCATATGGTTTCTGTCACAACTACTCAACTCTGCCACTGTAGTTTAGATACAGCCCAAAACAATAAAACAATACATAAACAAATAAGTGTGGCTGTGTCCCAAAATAACTTTATTTATCTAAGTTGGCAGTGGGGCAGATTTGGGCCATAGTTTGCCATCCCCTGCTTTAATCTCTGCTCTTTGCCTAGCCAACTCCTATTCATCCTTTATTGCTCGGCTTAAATGCCACATACTCAGGGAAGCCTTCCCAATGCCCCCAACTAGGCTAAATTTCCCTGTCATATACTCCTACATTACCCTCTGGAGTCAACACAATTTTTTTTTTTTTTTTTGCTTAAAGTATTACAAAGGGTATTACATATGTGTCCATTTTTTTCCCCCTGCCCTAGACAGTCCCCTAGCCTCCCCTATCCCCCAGTGTCTTATGTCCATTGGTTATGCTTATATGCATGCATACAAGTCCTTTGGCTCAACACAATTTTAAATTCTCTCATCAAGTTGTTAATTTGATCACTGTTTAATTATTTATTTAATTACTAGAGGCCCGGTGCGCTAATCTGTGCACATGTGGGGTCCCTAGCCTGGCTGGCAATGGGGGCCAATCAGGGCATCTCGGCCAGTCCTGAACGGGCCATCAGGCTGGGGGAATGGACCACGGGAGGTTGGCCGGCTGCAGGAGGTTGGCTGTGGGAGTGCACTGACCACCAGGGGGCAGCTCCTGCACTGAGTGTCTGCCCCCTCGTGGTCAGTGCGCATCATAGCGACCTGTTGACTGGTCATTTTGTGAACTGGTCATACCAGTCGCTTAGGCTTTTATATATATAGATTCCCTCTTACAAAATTGTAATCTACATGGAACAGGGACCACATCGACTTTACTTCTGCTGTATCCTCAGTGTTGAAAAATAAAGGAGGTAATCCTCCAAATGAAAAAGAGGTTGGCTCTGGCCTCTAAGAATGCATCTTGACCTGGCCATGTGGCTCACTGGTTGGGAGTGTTGTCCCCTGCACCAAGTTCAATTTCTGGTCAGGGCTCATAATTTACGGGTTCTATCTCCAGTTAGGACAGGTATGGAAGGAAACCAATTGATGTTTCTTTCTCACATTGATGTTTCCTTCATTTTCTCTCTCCCTTCCTCTCTAAAATCAATAAAAACATATCCTTGGGTGAGGATTAAAAAAGAAAAAAAGAATGTATCTTACAACAATAGATATTGACCTAGATTAAAAATACAGTACATGCTGGGAGAGAAGTATAGATGCTGATGTATTTTCCAAGAGCTTAGAATGGGGGGTTGGGGGGGAAGCTGTCAGTTAAAAACTCAGACTTATGGACAATGAAATACAATACCTGATGGACATAATATTCCAGATCAAAGAGTGCAGCAATCTTCTCTTCCAGGCTGGAGCTGGAACTATTGAATTTGTTGATTAGCCGTACCATGATCTGCATGTCAGTCTCAATGACAACATTCAACTCCGCAAAGTCCCTTTTTAGCTCCTCAATGGGGCGGAAGAGACGTTTAACCTCAGCCTGCCTTGCCTAGGAAGCAAAGAGATGATTAATTAAATCAATTGGAGATATCTTTCCAAGACTCCTGTGGTCTATCATGGATGCTCCTCCTCAAAGAACTGTTTCTCCAACACTCAAAATTTTCGTTCATGTCTGCTATTAGAAATCCTGATATCTTCTAAGATGCTTTCAGAGTCTACTCATATAGCCCTTCGCCCCAAAAAATGCACTGAAGATTTTCCAAGGTTCTCTTATCCCAATTTGACTTCCAATGTTCAGGAACATTGAAAAGTCTTGTTGTTGTAATCACTGAGGTCAGGGGAAGCAATGCAAGCTCACTTTCAATGCTTAAAATTACAGGGAAAGGCTGAGGTCTAAGGTGGAATAATCTAGACCTTGGTTCTCTATATTCTACAATCATAGAATATCTTGGCTTTGTCCTGCCCAATCCAGCAACATTATAGGGAAACCCAGATGTAGAAAACTATAGGTAAAGAGATGTCAGAGCGGGAGCAATTTGCTGATGAAAGTTAAATCACCATCATTACTGTCAATCTAACTACAGGTGTACAATTTGTTCAACTGTTTCAAGTGGCTAAATTACTATATGTACTATACTCAAATCTCAAACAATTTTCTCTCAATCCCTCCTTACCCCACACTCATACAAAGGTTTTAAAAATGAAGTGATGTTGGAGGTGAATAAAAGATTTTAATTAGATATTTTATACCTGTGACACTCCTTGTTTTCTTCCCAGTTTTAGAGGATAGTGCTTATAAAGAATCTGAAATGTCACAGTGATTTGTGTCTCTATCTTTTGAGAAAAATTAAAAGGCACGAATATTTATAAAAAGCAGGATGATGAGCAGCTGTCAGTTCCAAATTGCTCATCTATTTATTACCTTTGGGTTTTTCTCCAGTTATAAACATGCCATAGAAACACCAACCAAAGGAATGAATCAGCCTCTCTTTTAAAAGACCAAGCTCCTAGCAGAGTAATCACATCTATAGGATGCCATATTGTGCTTATAGCAGGAAGATGCTCTCCCTACACCCTGCTAGAGAACTCTGCCAGGCAACGAACTGTAGGATGACAAGCAAGCGAACAGAATAAGAAACTAGTGACCTCTGCCTCACAAAAATGATGTGTAACTGGACCTCAGAAAGGCCCCCCCTTTTTTAAGGTAAAAAAGCTGTTTATTTTGCAGTAATTAAATACTCACAGTAAATTACAAAAATAGTACAGAGAGTGCCATGTATCCTTCTTTCAGCTTCCCCCAATGGTAACACCGTACATTACAATAGCACAACATCCAAACGAAGAAAATGACTTAGGTACAATACTGTTAATATGACTACAAGTTTTATTCAGATTTCACCAGCTTTTATACATACACGTTTGCATGTGTCTATATTATTTTAAACCATTTTGTTCAATATATAGATTCATGTGACCACCAGAACAATGAAGCTACAGAACTGTCCATCTCTACCTCCATTGTGTCCCTTTATTTTTATTTAATCCTCATGGGAGGATATTTTTCCATTGATTTTTTTAGAGTAAATGGAAGGGAGAGGGAGATATAGAGAAACGTTTGATGTGAGAAGGACACATCAATTGGTTGCCTCCCGCATGTTCCCGACAGAGGCTGGGAATCGAGCCTGCAACCCAAGCCTGTAACTGAAGTACATGCCCCTGACCAGAACCAAACCTCGGACCCTTCAGTCTGTGGGCCAAGGCTCTATCCACTGAGCCAAACCAACCAGGGCCATTGTACTCCTTTATAGGTGTACCTCATCCTCCCATCCACTCCCTTTTGTCCTTATGTACTGGCAACCATTGATTTGTTCTCCATCGCTATAATTCTGACATTTGGAGAATGTTATATATATGGAATTACAAAGCCTATAACCTTTTGAGATTGGTGCTTTTTTTAGTGAACATAATGAATTTGAGATATATCCACGTTACTGCATATATAAATGGTTCATTTCTTTTTAATGCTGAGTAGTATTCCACTGTATAGATATTTGTTTGTAACCATTCACCTATTGAAGAAAATTTGAGTTATTCCAGGGTTTTGGCTATTATATTATTCAGTTTCATGAATCCATGGGTTTATGCATTTCATCATCTCTGGGAATTTTTCCATCTTTATTTCTTTGATTATTTTTTTAGTCTTACATTCTTCTTTCTTTCCTTCTGAAACTCCAGGGACACAAATGTTAGATCTTTTGTTACACAGGCATACCAAGGAGATATTGAAGATTCAGTTTCAGAACATACAATAAAGCAAATATCACAATAAAGTGAGTCACACAAATTTTTCAGCTTCCCAATGCATATAAAAGTTATGTTTATATCATATTGTAGCCTATTAAGTGTGCAATAGCATTATATCTGAAAAAAAGGAAAAAAAAAAGAAACGATGTACAAACCTTAATGAAAAAAAATATTTTACTGCTAAAAATGCTAAACATCATCTGAGCCTTCCGCTAGTTGTAATCTTTTTACTAGTGGAGGGTCTTGCATCAATGTTGATGAAAACACAGTATCTTCAAAGCTCAATAAAAAGAGCACCAATCTCAAAAGCCTATAGTCCTATAGGTTCCTAAAATCGCTGTTCATTTTCCAATCTATTTTTTTCTTCTTTAGATTAAGAAATGTTTATCTCTCTTCAGGTTCACTGATGTTTTTCTCTCTTATCTCTATTTTGTATTAAACCTACCCATTAATTTTTTTTTAATTGTTGTATTTTTCAGTTCTAAAATTCCATTTAATTTTTTTTATTATCGTCTATTTATTTGCTGAGGTTGTCATTTGTTTCAAGAGTGTTCATATTGCTTTTTTTAATGATAGCTGCTTTAAAATCCTTGTTATATAATTCCAACTTCTGAGTCATCTCACTGCTGGTATCTCTGTTGTCTTTCCTAAAATATGTTTTGATTTTCCTGATTATTGGTATGATGGGTGATTTTTTTTTTTTTTTACTGTATCCTGGACACTCTGGTCTTAAGACTCTGAATCTTCCTTTTCAGTAGGCAATCACATTGCTGGTTCTGGCCTTCATGTATAGCTGTGACTACAAAACAAATTTTCAGAGCTTTTGCAGTGTTATTTTGGTCTACTTCTTTTGTGTGCTAACCAGAAGCTAATCTAAACACCTGGGCAGTATTCCAAACTACAGTTCAGTTCTTAAATCTTTTGCTGTGTTAACTCTGGTCAGTTTCTCATGGAAAGCATGACCAGGACTTCATTTGCAAAATCCCTTTCTCTAGCTCCCTTCTCTCCACAACCCTACCACACTCTCTAATTAGGAGAAAGGGAAAAAAAAAAACCACATCATCTGCCACCACTGGGCACTGGACACAGGGAGAATTCCTTCCTTAGCCTGTACTGACAGCACCCTTATGGGGGATTGAAGCATTGCCTCATTGCTGCTGGTCTAGGGGTGAAAAGTTGGCCTCCTCAGTTACTCCCACTGACATTGCCTCAGAGTGGGGAACACAATACTGCATCACACTGCCTCACTGCCACCAGGTAAAGGGTGAAAGTATAGACTCTCCATTCACCCCCACCCTCCACTGGCATTACCTCAGCTAGGAGAAGTGCAAAACTTCCTTGGTGCTGCCAGACAGGGGGCAACTTTCAGGCTCTCTTCTTGGCCTCTGCTGATCCCACACTAACAGCAGATCACACTACCTCATGTGGAGGATGAAAAATACTGGTCTCTATTGGTAGCACACCAGTGAAGGAAGCAAAGAATAGTCTTTTAACACTAGGCAGAAGGTAGAAAATTCTGCCTCAACTCTCACTGACACCACCTTGGTGGTGATAACAGATTACAGCCTCACACCATCTCACTGCCAACAGGAGGAATGCAAGTTCAGGCTCCCCATTCAAGTTTTGCTGACACCACTCTGGTGGAGGAATGAGAGTGCAGTTTGTTACCACCACGTGGAAGATTGAAATCCACGTTCCCCATTCAATTTCCACTCACACTGAGGGTTAAGATGGGAAGATTTCCATGTTCTTTGGCTAAAATGGGACAGGTATTATCCAAAAGTTTTTTGTCCTACTAGGCTGCCCTTTGCCTGGTTCTTTCTCTCAAAAGAACAGGCTTTTATTAGGGCTATTTTCTATGTACCTGTTGGCATTTCCGAGATGTAGGCTTCTCTAGTGCCCACTCTGGGATATATAAAGGGAAACATGAAAGCCCAAGGAACTCACTGCCAGGTCATTCATCAAGTGCCTACGTCCCTAGCCAGTCTGCCTACTTCTTCCAACCTTTTAGAGTGTTCTTATATTTACTTTTAGTATTATGTCCAGGGTTTTTAGTTGTCCTTTTGTAGGAAGAATAAAGAGAAATGAGTCTTCTTCATCTTGCCCAGAATCAAAAGTTTAAGGCCATATTTTAAAATGCAGCAATTTATAGTATACAGGTGAACAACATCTGACATGATAAAACATAAAGCATCAAGAAATTTGTATGATAATAGAGGAATAAAGGGATCAGTTTCAACAATAACAGCCCAAATCTGTTGGGCAAAACAGAGCTTTTTCATGAAGCAAGTGACTCTGAGAAGGACTGATTCACTTAAGTCTACTCAAGTACCAATGACACAACAGAATTGATACCCTTCCCTCCAAAAACAAAAATAAAGCTCAAAAAACATTCTCTCAACTGACAGGATATGGCACAATATCTGACAGTACTGTTTTTAAAAATAGCAAAAGCACAATCCTGTATTTGCAAACCACCACACAACCTGGGTTTAAATGTTTTTTATTGAATTTGTTGGGGTGACATTGGTTAATACAATTATATAACTTTCAGGGATACAATTCTATAATACTTTATCTGTATACTAGGGGCCCAGTGCACAAATTCGTGCACCTTGAAAGGAACTGTGGGCTGCGAGGCTGCGGTGGGCACAGGGGTGAGTCTCAGCCCATCCTCTGCACCCCGCCCAGCCTCTCCTGCATGCCCCCTGGTCCAGTCTGCTGGCAGCCCCATTCCCGCTGCCACCACTCCCATGCACTCCCAGGCGCTGACAGCACCAGCTCTGCTTGCACCTGCTGACAGCGTGGAGCAACTGGGGCCAGCGCCAGCAGCGGGTGTAAGCAGGGCTGGCACTGTTAGCGGGTGCAAGCGTCAGCTGCTGACCTGATTGCCCCTAAGGAGCAGGGGGAGGTGGAGAAGCCCTCAGGGGAGTTCGGGACTGGCAGCTGCCACTTGCACCCACTGATGGCACCAAGCAATCAGGACTGGCAGCAGGTGCAAGTGGCGGCTCTGGCACGGGCTGCGGGTGGGAGTGGGGCCGGCACCAGCAGCAAGTGCAAGTGGCGGCTTTAGCACTGGCAGCAGGTGCGAGCAGGGCCAACACCAGCAGCAGGTGTGAGAGGCGGCTGCAGGCCCCTTAGGAGTAGGGGGAGGTGGAGAAGCCCTCAGGGGCGGTTGGGGCTGGCAGCCACCGCTCGCACCCACTGATGGCACTGAGCGATCGGGGCTGGCACTAGGCGCTGGCAGTGAGTGCAAGCAGTGGCTCCAGCACCAGCAGCAGGTGCGAGCGGGTCCGGCACCGGCAGCAGGTGTGAGCAGGGCCGGTGCTGGCAGTAGGTGCGAGCACCTGGCGGGATTGTGGTATGCGGGAGCAAAGAATTTTCCAGTCTGCTGGCAGCCCCATTCCCGCTGCCACCACTCCCATGCACTCCCAGGCACTGACAGCACCAGCTCTGCTTGCACCTGCTGACAGCGTGGAGCAACTGGGGCCAGCGCCAGCAGCGGGTGTAAGCAGGGCTGGCACTGTTAGCGGGTGCAAGCGTCAGCTGCTGACCTGATTGCCCCTAAGGAGCAGGGGGAGGTGGAGAAGCCCTCAGGGGAGTTCGGGCTGGCAGCCACTGCTTACACCTGCTGTGCCAAGTGATTGCAGCTGGTGCTGGGCACTGACAGTGGATGCGAGCAGAAGCTCCAGTGTCTGCAGCAGGTGCAAGCAGGGGGCCGGACCACGGGTGAGTGGGAGCAAAGAATTTTTAGTAATCACCAGAGGCTTGCCCCAATGACAGCAACTAGAGCCCCACCTTGGTCTGGCTCCAACACCAGTAGCAGGTGTGAGAGGCGGCTGCAGGCCCCTTAGGAGTAGGGGGAGGTGGAGAAGCCCTCAGGGGCGGTTGGGGCTGGCAGCCACCGCTCGCACCCACTGATGGCACTGAGCGATCGGGGCTGGCACTAGGCGCTGGCAGTGAGTGCCAGCAGTGGCTCCCGCACCCGCAGCAGCTGCCAGGGGGCGGGCCCC
>NW_006296634.1:1585825-1590217 GCF_000327345.1 Myotis davidii | reverse complement strand
TGGCAGCCCTATTTCAGAAGTAGCAATTGACTCAAATCAGAAATACAGGAGATTGGGATCATGCATTTGCGTACTGGTATTGGCATCTCCCCTTACAAAAAGAAAGGGTTATTTTTAATTGCAAACAAACAAAAAACCCTGAAAATGTAATCTCTTGCTTTTGCATTTAAAAATATTTTCATAATATTCATACTTTTCTATACTAACTTATTTATGGAGGAAGAATATCATTAAAGAGAACAAAGAGAAGAGACAGAGGTACAGTGGTTCTTCCATCAATGCAGAAGACATGAACAAAGGCTGGCTTTTATGTTCCCATTAGCCCCACATGGATAACAAGTCGGAATAATCCCAAACCTTGGCCACAGGAACACTAATCTCTCTGTTCCATGTATCTAGGCATGCACTGCTCTCCTCTGTTGGCCTTACCTTCACCAGGTAGAGGATTTACTTTTTCTCACCCCTTCAGTTAATACACCTGTGGTAGGATGGATATTTATGCATCATTTTCCTTCAACCATTGCTGCTGCTACTGCTATCCTGATAATCACTTTGTCACATACACACTCTCTAAGCTGGGAGATGTTACTGGTAAGATAAGTAAAGACATGGAGACATGGCTTGCATACTAACACATCCTAATTATGTCCTCCCCCCCATTTAAAAAAAAATGTCTCATTTGTCTCAGAAATACTTAGCTCTAAAGGATATGAGGGACCTAAGGCTTTCTCCACTAACATACAAGCTGTCAAGAACCCTATGCTGCCCCTCTAAAATTCTGCCAGGATTCTGAGGTGAGAGCAGGCAAAGCAAAGAGGTAGACAAAGCAAAAGAGAAGAAGAGGGATGGAAAACTTAAAAAGGTCTCCAAGGCAGTCATCTAAGGAGATTCTTTCAAAGACAGGACTCAACTGGAAATGTAAAAAATGATCTGTGACATTTTCTGGCTGTTACATGAGCTCATGAGATCCATCTAAGAGTAAAATTTCTTTCTGGTATAGGTCTGTACCTACAAGCCTTCCCAGATATTAGGGGCCTAGCCAAGGAGCTGCAATTCTGCCTCTTGTTCCTTCTCATTCCCTTAGCTTGTAGAGTTTAGAGTTGAGACCTGGTGGATACCTCAGCCATCCTCTTATCCAAGCCCTGTGTTGTACAGTATTTAAGAAACCTTAAGGCCTGGAAAAGGAAATACATTTGCTACATGTTCAAAGGATAAGGACAAGGACCCAGGCTTCTTCCTTCCTGGTCCAACACCTCTGTCCTTTAAACTTATAGTAATCCAAGTGCAAGTGAGATCTGAATTTTAATTTCTACTCTTTTCACTCATGTCTGTGATAATGGAGAGTATGGCTATCTCTGCTTTGTACCTCAATTTTCCCGAACATGTAACTGGAAGTTGGATCCTAACCTAACCGATGATAGAAATGCCCCCAGCATTTTTTCAGTAGTCTATAAAGGGTTATATGGCATTAACTTCTGTTTAAATTATTTTATAATATTATTGTTATTATTATCCCATGTATTACTGCAAAAGGGAAAAAGTGATTCCCTTCAAGGCCATCCTGCAGACTTATACTAACACCCTGGAGAATGTCACATACCTTGTCTTCCTTTGAACTCTCCATCTCTGCCCCTTCCTTGAATTTTGCCAGTGCACTCTTGAGGTCCTGGGATGTATAGGTGTTAGTGTTGATGTCCAGCCTGTCCGAAGAGAAGTTGAGAGTTAGGAGGGAGACACCATCTTTCCCAAGAAAGAACCCTGCCCCCTCCCGTGGGTGGCTGGTACTTCAAGGCAAGCTAAACCAGGCCAGCTCTAACTCAAAGTGTCCTACCCTACCTTTACCTTCAGTCAGCCAGAATTCCAACAGGGTAATCTTACCTTGAAGCTAGAGGAGGAAAGACACAACTGAAGATGGGGTCATTTCATGAAAGGGGGGGAAATAGCATGGGACAGGACAAAGGCCCACCATGGACAGAAAGCTCTCAGCCAGCTACTCAGGCAAAACAAGTCTAGAATGTTTCTGCAATACTCCTCTCTCAGCACATGCCAGGCAGGACCTCCTAAAGGGTACTGAATACAGAGAGAATAACATAGATCCTATTTATATTCTTTTAGGAAATAAACCAACAGAGACCTGAGCCCCTGCCCCCCCCCCAAGCATGTGCCTGACCTGATTTGAAAAGCCAGCCTATCTTCACAAAAACAGGCTAAATAAATTCATACCTTTAAGACGAACCCCTGAGCACAGAGTAGATGCAGAAGTTATGTGTCAACCTGATAAAGGAATGGATTTAAGATGCCAAAGACTAGAATCAAGGTCAGTTACCTTCCAGAGCTAGTCTCCAAAAAGAAGGAAGAAAGAAACCAATGTGGATGTAATCTAGGGAACCTGGCAAAACCTACAGAATGATATCCTCACAGAGACCACTGGAACTAATTCAAGCCACAACCACTCATCTTGACTGAGGAGAAGACATTCATGGGGTGGGGAGTGGGGGCAGGTTTAGCACCGGCAGTTATTTCAGTTCAATGAACAGAGGTGGGAACAAAAGTAAGATGGACAAAGGGAAGTATGGAATGTGAACTGTGCTTGATAAGTCTGTCCAGCGCTGGGGAGTAGGAAGGGGAAGCATTAAGGATAACCCAGGAGATATATCAAGGTGGAGGAAGAAGTATTTAACTCTGTGGGATCACTAACTTCTTTGGCAATCTGATGGAAAGGGGTGGGTCTTGTTCCCCAGGGGGATAAACAAAATACTACAACAATTTTGGAAATTAGCCCTGTCCTTTGGACTCTGTTCCATTCCAGTGCTAAAGAGCCAGGAAGACACTGTGAAGTGGAATTGGAGGAGCACAGGAAGAGGTTGACCCCAGAAGAAGGAAGTCACCACCAAACACAGCCAGAGACTCCTGAGCTCACAGCAGTAAACACCCACACCACCTTTTCAATGCTTTGGGCTCCTGTGCAGACAGGTTTTCCACTGGTTATAAATGCTGAGAAGAAAAAGGACAGGTCCAGTGTATCTTGGAGGCCATCCCAGGGCAGAGCTCTCAGAAACATTTCAAAAGAGAAAAGTAAAGAGTCAGGAGTGGAGACAAATCTTTCTCTTATGATGTGTCTATCACAAACCATTTGGATGGCTTTACTTTCTATTCTGAAAAGATGTGAACAACAGACAAAGTAGCAAGTGCTCCTACTGATGATCTACAGTCAGGTATGGAGAAATAACTTCCCATGGTATGAAAAACAACAAATAAAAGACTCCACATTAGTCCAGTTCCTAATTCAATATTCTTAAACCAAGAAAAAAAATGGGCTTTTTATTTAGAAAACAGGAAGACTTGCCTTAGATGTGAAAAAAGACCTCCTGAAATACTCTGGGACCCTGACATATGTGTATATATGTGTGCTGGGGATGGAGGGAGGTTGACAGGGTTACAACAATGAGATTTGATTATTTCTTAGATGGCTATGAGAAATTAATCATTATGACCTGGGTCACCGTAGGTATAGGTGTATATAGAAAAATAACGATTTTCCCAGTTCGGGGTGACATTAAGAAGGACAAATATCTCCTTATCTTATCTATCACAAATAAAGTCAAATTTTCCAACAGTAAAAACTACCAAAATATGAACAGGTTGTTTTGTGGGACTGTGAGTGCCACATGACTGAAGGTGCATATGGACAGGCTGAGTGACTTTTTGGTCAGGTTTATCAAGAAAAATACTCAGGCCGAAACCGGTTTGGCTCAGTGGATAGAGCGTCGGCTTGCGGACTGAAAGGTCCCAGGTTCGATTCCGGTCAAGGGCATGTACCTGGGTTGCAGGCACATCCCCAGTAGGAGATGTGCAGGAGGCAGCTGTTCGATGTTTCTCTCTCATCGATGTATCTAACTTTCTATCTCTCTCCCTTCCTCTCTGTAAAAAATTAATAAAATATTAAAAAAAAAAAGAAAGAAAAATACTCAGGTAAAAACTGGGCCCATAAAGTCCCTTTCTGCCCCATATCTAATTGTAAAATCCTATCTAATAAAAGAAAAACATGGTAATTGGCGTACGACCGCTACCCTTCCCATTGGCTAATCAGTGAGATATGCAAATTAACTGCCAGCCAAGATGCCAGCGGCAGCCAGGCAGCTTGAAACTAACATGAGGCTTGCTTGCTTCAGTGACAGAGGAAACCAACGTTCCCCACCTGCCGCTTTCGGCCTCTGAGCTTGCAGTTTGAAACATTGTTACAAATATAGAAGCTAAACAGAACCCCAGAAACCTGCTTTTAGCCAGCCGGGATCTCAGAGCTGGAGTTGAAACAGTGTTTAGATTATAGAACCCAAAAACCAGATACCTGCTTTCAGCAGACCAGGCCTCAGAGCTGGAGCCTAGCCTCAG
>NW_006296634.1:1582333-1585070 GCF_000327345.1 Myotis davidii | reverse complement strand
AGCCCGACCAGGGGCTGCACCTAGGGATTGGGCCTGCCCTCTGCCACCCGGGAGCAGGCCTAAGCCAGCAGGTTGTTATCTCCCGAGGGGTCCCAGACTGCAAGAAGGCACAGGCCGGGCTGAGGGGCCCCCCTTCCCCCCCGAGTGCACAAATTTTTGTGCACCGGGCCTCTAGCTTTGTTAATAATTGTACAAGGGCTGAATAATTACTAATTCCACTCAATCCACAACTGATTCTCAATGCTTAACATGCATTAAAACAGGGGCAGCCAACTACCTGTAATGATCAGATAATACTTGAGGCTTTGTGGGCCTTATGGTGATTGTCCCAACTACACAACTCTGTCAGTGTCACAAGAAAGCAGCCATAGAAAATACATAAACGAGTATGGCCATCTCTATACATAAAAGACTAATATGCAAAGTGTCCCCTCGGGAGTTCGACTGGGAGACCAGGAGTTCGATCGCTTGCTATGAGATGAGCTGACCACCAGGGGGCAGTGCAGAACGAAGGAAGGCCCCAGCCAGCGGCCAGTGGCCAGGGAAGGAAGGTCCTGGCTGGCGGCTGGAAGGCCCAAATCAGTCCTGATCATTGGCCAGGCCTAGGGACCCTACCCGTGCACTGGGCCTCTAGTATTCTAATAAAACTTTTTATGGACACTGAAATCTGAATTTCACAGTTTTCATGAGTCATGAAATATGGTCCCTTTGTTTTCTTTTTCCAATGTTTAACATTAAACAATGTTAAAAACAACTTAGCTGTGGGCCATATAAAAACAGGCAGCAGTCCCAAAATGGGCTACAGGCTATAATTTGCTGGCCTCTGTGTTAGAAACTTCATGGCTGGTATTAACACCGACCTTTCCAACTGCAGAATTCTAGCAACCCTTGCAATCCCATGCTTTAACCTCCTTCTCCCTCATGCAGGAAAAAAACAGAAAACTTGGTAATTCAAGGCAAATAACAGCAAAATAGAGACTATAAATTGCCAGAAATCAAATAATCAAATAAGCTGGTTATTAAAAAACAAGGCAACCTCTTACCATTGGAGAACTTTTATACTATAAGAGAGCTTGTTTTAATTTAATATGTACTAACAAGAGGAAAAGTTAGTCTGAATTAAAGACTTTAAAATGCAATTTTATTGTTCACCAAGGAAATATTATTGCAAAGCAGAAGGTCTAACAGACCTATTTTAATGAATAGATGATTCATCTGTAATCAGCACATTAATTGTTGGGATGCAAATGGGTGCTCTTAAAGTACTGGAAAAAAACAGCTTTAAAAAAATTTAAATTCTTTATTGTTTAAAGTATTACATAAGTCTCCTTTCCCCCATTGACCACTCCCCGGCCACCCCCACCCCCCAGCACATGCCTTCACCCCCCATCTCCCCCATCTCATTGGTCATGCTAATATGCATGCACTTTTTTGAAAATTTTTTATTTAGGTCCTTTGTCCCTTTTTTTTTTTATTGCTTAAAGTATTACAAAGGGTATTACATATGTGTCCATTTCCCCCCCCCCCGTCCTAGACAGTCCCCTAGCCTCCCCTATCCCGCCCCCCCAGTGTCTTATGTCCATTTGTTATGGTTATATGCAGGCATACAAGTCCTTTGGTTGATCTCATACCCCCCTCACACCCCACCTTCCATCATAGGTTGGATAGCCTGTACAATGCTTTGATGACTTTGGTTCTATTTTTGTTCATCAGTTTATGTTGTTCATTATATACCACAAATGAAGGAGATCATGTGATATTTATCTTTCTCTGACTGGCTTACTTCGCTTAGTGTAATGTTCTCAATGTCCATCCATGCTGTTGAAAATGGTACGAGTTCTTTCTTTTTTACAGCAGCATAGTATTCCATTGTGTAGATGTACCACATTTTCTGATCTCCTCATCTGCTCATGGGCAGTTAGGCTGTTTCCAAATCTTAGCTATCGTAAATTGGGCTGCTGTGAACATAGGGGTGCATATATCCTTTCCTATTGGTGTTTCTGTTTTCTGGGGATATATTCCTAGAAGTGGGATTACTGGGTCAAATGCAAGTTCCATTTTTAATTTTTTGAGGAAACTCCATACTGTTTTCCACAGCGGCTGCACCAGTCTTCATTCCCACCAGTAGCGCAAGAGGGTTCCTTCTTCTCGGCATCCTTGCCAGCACTATCATTTGTTGATCTGTTGATGATAGCCATTCTGTGAGATGGTACCTCACTGTTGTTTTGATTTGCATCTCCCAGATGATTAGTGACTCCAAGCAAGTTTTCACATGTCTCTTGGCCTTCTGTATATCCACTTTCAAAAAGTGTCTATTTAGGTCCTTTGCACATTTTTTGATTGGACTGTTTATCTTCCTTTTGTTAAATTGTATGAGTTCCCTATAAATTTTGGAGATTTAAATCTTATTGGAGATAACATTGGCAAATATGTTCTCCCATGCAGTCGGCTTTCTGTTGTTTTGTTGATGGTTTCTTCTGCTGTGCAGAAGCTTATTTTGATGTAGTACCACTTGTTTATTCTCTCCTTAGTTTCCATTGCCCTAGGACAGGGGTGGGCAACCTTTTTGTGAGTGTGTGCCAAAACCAGCAAAATCTCTGACTCAAAATTCTTCTGCATGCCAACCCTAATTTTTTGAGAACATGTTATGCCTACTTGATATCTCTTAAGGTGGACGTATGTGAAGAACCTTGAAGAAATAATAAAATTCATTCGAACGACAAAAACACAGTATACG
>NW_006296634.1:1576283-1580984 GCF_000327345.1 Myotis davidii | reverse complement strand
GTTTTTTTTTCCCCCTACAAGTTTCCTTTTCTCCACTGAAATCCCACACCAGTGTTTGGATTTATAATGTGGCCTAGATCAGTGTGTGGTTTTTTGTTTTTAGCTTCCCTTGAAAATAAATGATAATGGAGAGAACTCTAACAAGGTCCTGGTTTCTCTTGCAGTAGCTTAACTTGCCTGCTTTTATGTGTACCTTTGTACTGTCAGCTCAGTAGGTGGAACCCTTATGGGTAATATTGGTACCTACAGAAACATGAGACCTTGGTCTCTTGTTTGCAAGCCCTTCTCCCATCAGTCCTAGGTTAGAGCTTGTCCAGCTATGCGGGGGTGTTGGTTTACGAGTACTGCAGCAGGGGGCATAATGAATCATTTACCCGGTGGTTTTTTTAATTCTTTTTGGTTGAGTTTTGGAAGGTTGTATTTTTCTAGGAATATGTCCATTTCCTCTAGGTTGTTTAGTTTGTTGGAGTAGAGTTGTTCATAGTATTTTTTTTAACAATCCTTTATCTTTCTGTGGAGTCTGTTATTTCGCTCTTTCATTTCTGATATGTTTGTTTGGGTGCTCTCTCTCTGCTTCCTGGTGAGCCTGACTAGAGGTTCATCAATCTTGTTTATCCTTTCAAAGAACCAGCTCTTGGTTTCATTGATCTTTTGTATTGTTTTTTGGTCTCTGTGTCATTTCTTTATGCTTTTATCTTTATTATTTTCTTCCTTCTGCTCTCTCTGGGCTTTTCTTGTTGTTGTCTTCCTAATTCTTTAAGTTGTAGAGTTAGGTAATTTA
Source organism: Myotis davidii (assembly GCF_000327345.1). Lineage (NCBI taxonomy): Eukaryota > Metazoa > Chordata > Mammalia > Chiroptera > Vespertilionidae > Myotis > Myotis davidii. The sequence goes on along the minus strand of NW_006296634.1, from coordinate 1,580,203 downwards.
TTACCATTTTTTCTTGTTTTTTGAGGTAGGCCTGTACTGCTATGAGCTTCCCTCTCAGGACTGATTTCACTGTGTCCCATAGGTTTTGGATTGTTGTGTTTTCATTGTCATTCATTTCCAGGATGTTTTTAATTTCTTCTTTGATCTCTTTGGTAACCCAATCATTGTTTAATAACACGCTCCAAGTGTTTGAATTTTTTGGTTGTTTTTATTGTAGTTGATTTCTACTATTATGCCATTATGGTCTGAGAAGATGCTTGATATCACCTCAATGTTCTTGAATTTGGAGAGACGTTGCCTGTGACCCAATATATGGTCTATCTTTGAAAATGTCTCATGTGCACTTGAGAAGAATGTATATTCTGTAGCTTTTAGGTGAAATGTTCTATAAACATCAATTAAATCCACCTAATCCAGTGTGTCATTTAGAGTCTGCTGTTTCCTTATTAATATTTTGCCTGGAAGATCTTTCCAGTAAAGTCATAGGTATATTAAATTCCTCTACAATGTCTGTATATCCTCTTGTTGTATTGATCCCTTTAGTATTATGAAGTGGCCTTCCTTATTTCTTGTTATGGCCTTCACCTTGAGGTCTATTTAGTCAGATATAAGTATTGCTACTCTAATTTTTTTTTTCATTACCATTTGCCTGATATTTTTCCATTCCTTCGCTTTCAATCTGTGTGAGTCTTTTATTCTGAGATGGGTCTCTTATAGACAGCATATATATAGGTCATGTGTTCTTACCCATTCAACTCCTTGATGTCTTTTGATTGGAGCATTTAGTCCATTTACATTTAAAGTTATTATTGAAAGGTCCTTGTTTGCAGCCATTTATATTTTGGTACCTGTGTTCCTTATTCCCCTTTTATTTTCTTCTTTGTACAGCAGTCCCTTTACCATTTCTTGCATTGCTGGCTTGGTAGTGATAAACTCCCTTAGCCCTTTTTTGTCTGTGAAACTCCTGATTGCCCCTTCAATTTTGAATGATAGACTTGCTGGATAGAGTATTCTTGGATTCAGTCCCTTGCTTTGCATTATTCTGTATACTTTGTTCCATTCCCTTCTGGCCTGATGTGTTTCTGTTGAGAAATCATTTGATAATCTAATGGGGGATCCTTTATAGGTAACTCCCTTTCTCTCTTTTGCAGCCTTTAAAATTCTCTCTTTGTTATTAACATTTGCCATTGTAATTACCACATGTCTTGGGGTGGATCTTTTGGGGTTCATCTTGTTTGGGACTCTCTGTGCTTGGGTGACTTTTTTCTTCCCTATATTAGGGAAGTTTTCCTGTCATTACTTCTTCAAATAGATTCTCTAATCTTTGCTGCTCTTCTTGTCCTTCTGCCACCCCTATTATACGTATGTTACTTCGTTTCATGTTATCCCCAAGCTCCCTTAGGCTCTTCTCTTGCTTTCTAATTTTTTTTCTCCAATTGCTGTTCAGATTGGGCTTGTTTCTCTACCCTATCTTCTAGCTCACTAATTTGGTCCTTCACTTCTCTTAGTCTACTGTTGAAGCTTTCTATCGTAGCTATATCACTTTTGATTTCTCCTTGGTTCATAAATAGGTTGTTGATTTTCTCATCCATCCGGTTTATGAACTGTATGATCATTACTCTGAATTCTTTCTCAGACATATTGCATACCTCCATTTCTTTTAGTTCCTTTTTTCTATTTTGGTGATTTCTCCTTTTCTTTCCTTTCGGGGTTGCTTGTCTCCCCATTTCTGCTGTTGCTGAAGGGTCCAGGTGCCCAGTTGTGCAGGGCCTGAACTGCGGCTGTGGGCTTAGCAGGAGTGTCACATGCACTGACAATCAGGGGTGCCTGGGAGATGTGACTGACACAGTCCGGGCAGGGTCTGCATGTGCCAACAGTAAGGGGGATGGCTCAGGATATGTGGGACCTGTGCTTCTGGGGATAGGCAGGACGGGAACACACTCCAGGACTCACAGTAGCCTGAGACTGGTATGGGTGGAGTCATACATGAGTCTGCAGCTTTGGTAGCAGGTCTTTGTCCAAATTGGCTGTAGGGTCTCAGTTTTCATCTGAGGTCAGTCTGGGTGGTGGTGAGGCTGGGATCCTAGTCACAGAAGCTCTGCCCTTCAAGATAGTGTGGTTTCTGTGCCAGCACTGGCCACCCAGGAGTGCCCACAGCAGGAGCAGGGGCTCCCCATCCAAGAGAGCCCAGTCCACCAGCCCCCAAAAGTCTTGCAAATCTAACTGTCCCTCGCTCACACACATATGCACCACACACGTCCACACACTCCCCTTTCGCTCCCTCACTCTCTCATACTCTCTTCCTCACTGCCATCCTGCCAGCTGCCATCTTCTCCTCCCTCAATAGCTTCATTTTAAAATAGGTTAAGCATTCACCCTACTGCCTTTTTTAAAGTATCAATTTGCTTGGCAAACTATTTCTTTCCAAAGATTCATTGAAGTAAACTTCCATAAAACCTAAGAGGTTTATCACAAATTCTAATCTATTAAATATTACAAATATATTTAAAAGTCGCATGAATTTGCATTGCATTTATTACTGTAAGAAACACTGCATTGTCATTACTTTCATTATTACAACCTCAGTGTTGTTAGTCTCCCAATCCCTAGGAATGATGCTTACCTTTTGCCTTTTTTTGTCCCTTTCAAAGTATTTTGAAACTTGTCTTCATTCTGGAGTTTCACTTCTCTCACCCCAGTCTGGAGATTCAGCCTCACATGGGATCCCACAGGGACAGCCTGGCCTAAAAGCCAAGAAGAGAGAGGCTCATGAGATATACAGTCCTCAGAGGGACACTGATGGAATGGCTTGCTAACAAGTCAATAGGACTTCTTAGTTCATGAAGAACAAACTCTGTGGTATTCGGCTACCTGGATCCATCCATATCTCCTCCTACCCTCCCTCTCTTCTCCTCTCTCTTCCCTTTTCTCAGAGGCAACCACTCTCTCTCTTTCTCTCTCTCTCTCTCCCTCTCCCTCTCACACACACACACACACATATGCACACGCACACACACACACACACTAATCACAATTCTTCTTTTGCTAATGCACATCCAATAAAGAGATGAAGCAAGGTTGGCAAAGGTATCTATACTTTAATCCAGAGACTAATAACCCCTAATTAGAACCTGCATATTTTAAAAAATTCAGTTTTCTTTAAATTGAGCTATAGTAAGCCTTTTGCTTTGTACAGTAGATGAATAGTGAATACCTACTTACCCTTCAGGACATGGCTACATTACTGCTTCCTCCACTACATCCTTTCTGACCCTCCTCTGACAGAACCCCAGACTGTATGCCATTCCAGCAAACTTACACCTCACCACCTCATCAATTTAATCAGGCTCCCTCTATGAGTCTCTCTCCTGCCTGAGCACAGGGACTATACCTCCTCCTTTTTTAATTTCCCCAGCCTCTAGGCCAGAGCTTGTCACATAAAATTTGTGACACTTAATGTTTATAAGAAGGAAGAAGCAAGAGACTGAAAGGCAGGAGGACATGGCAAGCCAAGGAGGCAGGGATTGGAACCAAGAAAAATTAAAAACCTATACCCACTTATATCAGAAAAGCTGACCCACCAGCTGGGCAAATAAGTGTTGTAAATGAATGGACTATTCATACATATTGTACAAAATTACCACGGATAGTTATAAAGCAACTTGCAAGATCACATTCTAGAAATGGAATGTTACACTTATTTATTCATGCAACTGATATTTATGAAGCAACCACTATACACCCAACCACTGTGGTAGACAGATTCTAGGAATACAAAAGAGGAATGTTAACGGCCACAGAAATAGAGATTTTCAGGGGGAGAGCTCTTTAGGAGATTGGAAATCTAGAAGGAGAGATTCTGTTCTAACACACCTGATCTTTGAATCTGCTTTTTTCCTGGCAGAGGATGGCATTGCCCT
>NW_006296634.1:1561873-1576242 GCF_000327345.1 Myotis davidii | reverse complement strand
GGGGGGGGGGGGGGGCGTTGAGAAAAACAATCTGTGAACATTCCTTAAAGGAAACACATAGCATAAATTCTCTCAAAATGATCCAGTAAACCCTGAATATAAAAGGGTAACAATGTATATGAATTCAGTTTTTCTCAATTCTAGCAGGACCATAGTGAACTTCCAAGTTCCACCAACCACTGTGCTTCCATCACAGAACCAGGGAGCCAAGGAAACTTCATGCCAAGACATGCTGTTCTGTTCCTGCCATCCCACATCAGCCGGGAGTTTCTGTAACTTTGGCTAAAAATAAATGGGAACTTAAGTACCTTAGTGTATGTGCATAATAATCCTCTTCTAACCTCAAACCTATCCCAAATGCTTCAAGGGATAAAACATATGTTCAGCCTGGCCGGTGTTGCTCAGTGGGTTGAGCATTGTCCCATGCACCAGGAGGTCGCCAGTTCGATTCTGGTCAGGGTATGGGTTCGATCTCCAGACTGAGGCATACCAGAAGCAGCTGATCAATGTTTCTCTCTCTCATTGATGTTTCTATCTCTCTCTCTCACCCTCTCCCTTCCTCTCTCTGAAATCAATAAAAACATTAAAAAATATGTTCAGGAAGAGTGAAGAAATCTTTCTCTGGGAAGGCTTCCTGAATATGATTAAGTTGGGAATTAAATGAGATAAAAATTGAGAGCAGGTCATCCTCCATATTTCTCTACCAACCACTACTCCATACTCAATTTATCTCCAAAACCTGGTAATTTTTCCTGCTATATGTTTCTTGAATTCATACCCTTCTCTCTGTCCTCCCATCACTGCTCTTGTTCAAACCATCACTACCTCTCTTGTAGACAGTGCCGGAGCCTCCTAACTGACCTACCTTACATACTCCTACCTCCCTATCCATGTATTCTTTACAATGAATGATTTTCTTTTCTTTTTTTTCAAAATACAAATCTGACTATGTCATTCCCTGCTTCAAACCTTTTAATGGCCTCCTACTATTCTTAGAATAAAGATGGAAGTCCTCATGCTGGTCAATGCGGCCATTTAGTAGCTAGTCCTTGCCTGCCCCTTCAGGCTTGTCCACAACTCACTCCCGATGCTCTAGGGTAGTGATCGCCAACCGGTGGTCCGTGGACCACTGTGGTCCATGAGGTCCAAAAGGTTGGCGATCACTGCTCTAGGATACACTGGCCATTTTCCATTCCATGAAAGAACCATGCTACTTCCTACGATGGGGCCATTCCATTCCTGTTGCCTTTGACCAGAATGCTCTTTCCAACCCTAGCTTCCAACTCCTTCCCCTTTCAATCCTGGCTAAGAGTCACTCTCTCTTAGTGCATCTTCTATTTCCCAGACCAGATGCAGCTGCCCTCTAAAGCAGGGGTGGGGAATGTCTGGCCCCCAAGCCATATTAAGGCCTGAGAAATCATTTTGTGTGGCCCTGCCAAGGCAACCGCAGGCAGGACTCAAAATTCAATAAATCTAGGAGCTTTTTTTTATAGCAACATAAATTTATATTAAGTGAATTATATTAAGTGAATGATATTATAAATATCCAAATGGACCTTGGCAAAAAAGGTTCCCTACCCCTGCCTTAAAGGCTTTCACAGCACCATGACCCCCCTTTTTTTTAAATAGCACTTTACCTCATTCAGTCGTTATATTTTAGGTGTTGTGTGTGGTGTTTCTTTTCTATTTACCTGGTTAACATAAATGCTCACTATTTTATCCCCAAAACCTGTCACAGGGCCTAGCATATAGTAAACCCTCAATAATTATTTATTGAGTGAAAAATTAAATGTGAGAGAAAATCCTAACTGATCTAGAAGTATGTGGAAAGGTCAACAAGGATTTTCACTATGGCAAGTAGATTCATAATAATTAGTAATCATGTAAATAGTTATTTTTAATAGTAATACTACTAATACTACTGCTACTAATAACAATAGCAGCATCTTAAATTTTCAGACTTTTGGTCAAAATTAGAAATGGAAAAGGAAAAAAGTACGTGACTTTATAAGTTTAAAAAACATAATAGGTTATACCAGGCTAAGCTGGCCAAGGAAGAGACTAGTATCTTATGTGAATCAATTTATTTAATTTGGGAAAATTCCGAAATTACTCCCTTCACACAAGCCACCACAGGGGGCAAGAGCAAGCACAATAGCATTAACTTAAAATACAGGTTACGCTTATTTCAAATACACGAAACCAACCATGGCAGCAAGAGTGGCAGAGGCAGCAGAAAACACGGTATTTTCAAATGTTTCCACCCCACTGGGAAAAAGGCCAAGTTAAAGAGAGAGTGGAATCTGACCTGCTTCCTTCCAGGGCCTCTGTGAAGGGATCGCAAAACTGGGGAAGAACACAGCAGAGGCAAAAAGTCGCAAGATACATGCAAGTAAAGAGTTAGGAATTGAGGGGGTGGGAGGCAGAAGGCAAGGGCACAGGGACAAAATAAGATGGGGATCTAGAAAGGCAAAGAGGTCTATAGTATCTGTTTCCCCCACTGGCTCCCTGGGGAAGCTCTGTCCATAAAAAATAGAAACCTTGTCCGGATTAAGTAAGGCCACTTCACACTTGAGCTGTGACTTCCATTGGGACTCTTTGTCATTGATTTCAATTACAGACCAAGACCCAGGTAACACTCCTACTTTCCTCATTGAGAGTAGAGGGGAGAACCTGTGGTACACTGCATATTGTCACAAATGTTCTTCCCTTCCCCCCTGTGTATATTCATACCCTTTGCCATGCAGCCCCTCTTACACAGTAAGGGAAGATTAGAATGGTAAAGTGGACTTTTACAGCCGTTAATTTTGGACTTGCTTGTGATGTGCCTTGGCCAGTGGGATGTTAGCAAATGTGCCATCATCATGAGAAGACCATGCTCTACTAGTATTACAGTCCAAAAAGGATGAGAGGCCCACAGAGCAGACCTGAATTCAAACTACAGATTGGAGCTAAACTCAGCTAAGCCCAGCCAAGTATAGCTGATGTGCAGACATGTGAGTAAGAATAAAAGACTGGGTTTCTTTTAACTTTTTAATTTGAACCACCTTTAACTTACACAAAAGTTGCAAAAATAGTATAGAGTTTCCAAATATCGCTAACATAGCCTTTCCAAATGTTAATATCTTAGCCACAGACAATTATCAGAACAAGGAAATTAACAATAACATTCACCAAATTATAAAGATCCTTTTCAGCCGAGCTGGTTTGGCTCGGTGGATGGAGCGTCGGCCTGCGGACTCAAGGGTCCCGGGTTCGATTCCGGTCGGGGGCATGTGCCTTGGTTGAGGGTGCGTCCCCACTGGGGGGCGTACAGGAGGCAGCTGATCGATCTCTCTCATCTATGTTTCTAGCTCTCTGTCCCTCTCCCTTCTGCTCTGTGAAAAATCAGTGAAGTGTATTTAAAAAAAAAAGATCCTTTTCAAACCTTACTAGTGTTTCCACTAATGTCCTTTTTGGTTCCAGCATCCCTTATGGCCTTTGGTTATTTCTCCCTAGTATCCTGCAATAGTTTCTCAGTCTTCCCCTGTCTTTTATGACTCTGACACCCTGAGGAATATTGATCAGTTATTCAGGACTACCTGGTATGTTCTCATGATTAAACTAAGGTCATACATCCTTGTCAGAAGCATCACAGAAATGATGCAGTGGTGTTCTCAGTGCATCATATCACAAAATCTGTGATGTCAATATGTCTTCTTACTGGCCTTGATCAACTAAGAAAAGTAATCTCTACTGAGCTTTTCCACTGCAGCAAACCAAAATAAATACAAACTACCAAACTATGGAAAATAATTTGACAGTTTCTCAAAAAGTTAAATAGAGTAACTTCGTGAACCCAACAATTCCACATCTAGGTATGTACCCAAGAAAACTAAAAACATGTTCACACAAAAACTTATACATTAATCCTCACTACTGCATCCTGTATAATAAAAAGGCTAATATGCAAATTATCCCCTCCACCAGGAGTTCAACAGGGAGTTGGACCAGGGGGTAGGGCCAGCTGGCCAACCGCCAATGACCCCCCCCCCATTGGGAGTGGGACCAGCCAACCACTTGTGGCTCCTCCCCCCCGCTGGCCCAATCAGCCCTGATCGGGGCGGGCCAGCTAGACCCCACCCGTACACATATTCATGCACTGGGCCTCTAGTTATTTATAACAGCCAAAATGTGAAAACAATCTAAATGTCCATCAACTTATAAAGGAATAAATAAAATATAGTATATCCATATAGTGAAATAATATTCAGCCATTAAAAGGAATGAAATGCTGATATATACTACAACATGGATGAACCTTAAATACTTTATGCTGAGTGAAAAAAGGCAGATACCAAAAGCCACATATCATATGATTCCTTTTAAATGAAATGTCCAGAATAGATAAATCAAGAGACATAGTATATTAATAGTTGTCAAGGGCTAGTGGGAAGGGAGAATGGTGAATGACCACCAATGGGCATGAGGTTCATTTTTGTGGGTGACAAAAATGTTCTAAAATTAGACAGTGGTGATGATTACACAATATTGTGCTGATAATAAAAACCACTGAATTGTTTTTTTTTAAATCATGGGGAAATACTTTGAGATTATACGAACCCCTTTTTTTCTCCTCAAACCACATCATTAGGGGACTGCATCTGCAACAATTACCACTGTGGTGATGATCTAATGGTAATTTTCTACTTCCCTCCTTCCTCACACATTAATCGAAATTTCACTGCAAGGAAAAGCTGTCATTCCTCCATCTATTTAATTACTTACTTATACTACTATGGACTCATAGATACTTTATTCTATAAATACTATCATTATTTATTTTGTTACTCAAATTGTTTCAGCTTTGGCAATTAGGAGTTCCTTTAACAAGTCCCTACCCCTATCATTTTCTTTTTTTCAGATACTTCCTTACTTTCTGTTATCATAAGATGTTCCAAGTTCATCTTGTATTTTCATCTCCCCAGCCCTGGGATCAAAGAACCCTAGTTGCTTTTATTGGAGAACAGTTTTTAGAAACCAAGATTTGAGTGCTAAGTGTGCTCATTACTAATAGGTTGTCATTGCTTCTAGACCCTTTCAATGGACAAAGCTAAGAAATTTACATATGTGTATACATATACATATATGCATTATCTATATATAAAAGGCTAAGCGACCATCCGACCAGATGATGCGCAATGACCACCAGTGACGCAGACGCTCCAACCAATAGCTATGACGTGCATTGACCACCAGGGGGCAGACGCTCAACACAGGAGCTGCCAAGCTGCGGTGACTTGGCAGCAGCGGTTCTCGGGTGATGCATCCTGGAACCAGAAAGAGGGAGCCTAATTCCAGGGTGCCTCACCTGAGAACCGTCCTCTCGCATTCCGGGACCCCTCAAGGGATGTTGGAGAGCCAGTTTCGGCCCAATCCCTGCAGGCCAGGCCGAGGGGCCCCACCTGTCAGAGGGACCCCACTCACTCCACAGACACCCTTCGAGCTGCGGCTTCACCCCAGGTGCGGCTGGCTGGGGAGGGACCATGGAGGTTGGCTCGAGGGCATGTCCGGCCCAACTTGCCCAATCCCACCCCGCCAGCCACCTTCTAATTAGTTTCCTTTCAATGTGCACAAATCCGTGCACCGGGGCATTGGTATACATATATACTTGTATATCTATTTAAAACTAAGTTAAACTTACAAATCTCATATTCCAATCTAACACCACAGAGTTCATTTGTCTTCCCCCTTTCCTTATTTCTAACTTCTTTCTCTAACAGTGAGAAATCTGGTTCTTATTATCTGCAACATATTGATGTGTTGTTCAATTCTAGTATACATATAAGCTAGTTTCAAAATTGCTAATCCATACCCCTATGAGAAACATATTTACCAAACTAAATCACAGCATTTATATCCAGATTTTTTTTTTGTCTTTGGTTTTACAGTACCCATCTTTAGTTTTATAGTATTTCTAGTCAAAATATCATTTCACTTAGAATAGTTTTTCTAATTTGTAATATTTGGTTCATTTATTAGTATTACACACTTTGTGGCTCCCACTCCTCCACATCGTGGTTGGGTTTAATTGTTTATCTGGGGGGCATCTAAAGGGTATGTGAACTATTCCTACAGCTCTAAGAGTCAGAGCTATACAAAAAGAAATTACTGTTTTTTTAAGCTGAATTTTGAGGTGATTTGTTTATTGTGGCAATTCAGTCTAATGGTCCTGAAACAAGGAAGTTAAACATGTCCAATATAAAGAATGGTTCGTTTTATTGAAATTATAAAGTTTCTATATCTTTTTAGTGTTAAAATGTCCTTTCATAAAATGAGATAATGATGATGATGGATGATAGTAGGCTATTTTTATGTTAAGGCCCTTAACTCAGAGTAAAAAAGTTGGCCTCTGGTTGCTCAAAATGTTCTTTTAAAGTTTTTCTGGTCCATGAAACATCATAGTCTAGAATCGTCTAGGGACATTTGAGAATTATTCCCATTGTACACTTTACATGAGTGAATTTTATGGCACATAAATTTTATCTCAATAAAGTTGTTTTAAAAAATCATTTCTTTGGATAAAGATCCTTTTGAATCCCAAAAGAGCAATTATCAGATGCAGTCCAAGGTGACAGCAAGTACTTCTAGAGGCCAGTATAGAGAGCTAAGTACAGAACTTAAATACAGTCCTAGAAGGACAGTTCTGGACAAAGTAGGAAGAAGAAAATGGGCCTAGAAAAGCTGAGGCCATAAGTCACCTGGGCAAGAGAAACCCTGGTAGAAGAACACATAAATGGTGATCCAAGAGGCAAGTGCAAACACTAATGCTCACCAGAAGCAGGCAAGTAAGAGAGGTAAGTAAGGAAGGCCATCTGTGAGACAATAGGGAGTGATAAGGGCTAAGAAAAATGCCCCCCTCGAACACATTTGAATCTTAAAATGTAAAAGCCAAACAAAATATATCCATCAATGAAATTCAGCCCACAGTCATTTGTGACTGCTGGTAAAGTTCTATCTATCGACAAATGTTGCCTGACTCAGTTTTTGTCCCAACTCATCCCAGTGCCCAGTGATTAAAAACTTGCCTCTCATAGCTGGTTTGGCTCAGTGGATAGAGTGTCCCAGGACTGGAGGGTCGCAGGTTTGATTCCGGTCAAAGGTTGCAAGCTTGGGCCCAGTCAGGGCGTACGTGGGAGGCAACCAATTGATGTGTCTCTGTAACATCAATATTTCTCTCTCCTTCTATCTCTCCCCCTCCCTTCCACCTTCTCTAAAATTCAATGGAAAAATATCCTCTGGTGAAGATAAAAAATAAAAATAAACTTGCCTCTCCAGGACTTCATGGCACTGCCCTCCTCAGTTGGGCGCCCACAATGAAGCTGTGCAGCCTGACTGCCCTGCCTCTGTGGAGAGAGGGCCGTCTGAGATGGATGCCACAGTGCTCTCGTGTTTCTTTTGCCTCGGTAGTTATATGGCTTTGAACGGGGAACGATATATGAGGTATCCTCTGTAGACTCCTGCCTGAAAACTCCTCCAGGGACGTCTAGGCTCTTTCAAATCATAACTGGACACAATGGCAGAAAATCAAGGGCTGCTGCGGCCATGCAACCAAGAGTCCTGGAACTCTGCTATCCATTTAGCTCTGTCTTCGAGTGTTGGGTGATTTTAGCCAAATTTCTTTTTCTGTCTAAATCTCCAGGCCTTTCTGTGTCAAATGAAAAAACTCTCTCCCTGTCTGCTTTCCCTAATGTGTAAGACTGTTGTGAAGAACAAATAAGAAAACACTGTATCAGTGGCTCAGAAGTTAAAAGTGCTTCAGGAAACACAGCCTCCAAAAGGTAAATGTCAACCGGGATGAAACAAAGTTATTTTATTTATCAAGCCCTGTAGGTATGTGTTAACAAGAGTAAAAATTCCCAATAATGCTGAGTTTCTGAAGGGCAGAGACCAATTACTTGTGCCCACAGCTCAGGTTCAATACCAGGTACACAGTAGGCCTCTAGAAAGATCAGCTTGAATGCCAGCCCTCTGCCCCCACTCCCCAGACAAGAAGGAATAGATAGAATACAGAATAGGAAGCAATGCCCTCACCTCTCTGGAGGCCTCCAAGCTCCTGACCAGGGCTGGTCAGAACTGAGACTTTTTAAGGTCTGGTTGCCATGACTACCATGGCCCTTTCCACCTGCTTTTTTAATTCAAAACCCCCAAACAAGTGCTGGCAAGATCCCTGCTTCACACAAATGAGCATCTATACTATCTCCAAGGCAGAACTTGAACTGAACCAGTAATAAAAAAATGTGTACAGACCTCTCTAGGGTGCTGAACTCTGAAGTAATGCTTAATGCTATTATTTTTTAAGGAAAGCGCAAATGAAGTCCTTTTTTAAACAGCAAAACATAGAGTGAACCAGTCCAGATGGTAGTTGCATTTATGCATATTCTAAAAGGACTAAACAATGAAAAAATGAGAAGAAAATGAAAATATTCTCCAAACTGACTTTTCACCCTGAGTCACAGAATCTGCACAGGGCCTTAGCAGAGTTCTCTGGCATGGCTTCCAAGCAAGGCTACAAATTTCTCACCTGAATTAAAGCTCCTCAAAACAAGAAACTCTGCAGTTATCCTCAGGGAACAGCTATCCTGACAACACCCACTACTCTCTAAAACTACACTTTCCAAAATCTGATCTGCTGTGGTCTAACCAATGTCTCCTTCTCAGACCTCATGGTCAGACAACAGCTGGTCACCAACCTCTAAATACCCAATTCATAAGAGCAGGGCTCTTCAAGGACAAGAACTAGCAATGATACTTAGAAAACTTCCCATGTTACAGTTGAAGAGGTATTCTGTGAACAGCCATCAGGATCAAGGCTCAAAGTATTCATATCTAGGAGAAGAGGCTCTTTCCACAACTGGCTGGTCAACAAGCATTTACTGAGGACTGGGCAACAGGCTGCCCTTTTCTAGGCATTCTTTCTCCCACCCACAGCTAACTACGCACCCACAGAGGGCCACTTTCTGTGCTGAACACAGGGAAGGCTACCATATGAGCAAGACCAACTACTGCCACTGAAGAATATGAAGGAAAGAAGGAAGAGAGGTAACAAGATTTAGAGTTCCAAGTCCAGAGAACATTTTTCAAGCAAGCAAAGAAGTGGGCATATTCAGGGGATAATAAGTAACTCCATTTGAAGTAATTAGAGCTCAGCATATAAAACAGGGAGAAAAGAAGCAAGGAGGCCAGTTGGAAAGCTATTATACTTGACCTAGTCAGACATAATAAAGCCTGAACTAGGGAAAATGGGTCAGGTATGGGAAGAATAAGACAGTAGTAAGGAATGATAGTATTTTGACCAGAAAAACTAGAAATCCTATCATGGCCCTCTCAGTAAAGCACCACACCTTGAAATATTTGCAGTGGCTCCTCCCATCAGCCCAGGGGACCTGTCAGAACACTACATTTTAATAAAACCAGAAATGTAGTACGGAGAACAGGAAGAGGGGCAGAGGGGCTACTTTCACCCAGAGACCTATAATGGGCCTCCCAATCTGTTTCCTAGTCCACTGATTGCCTCTATTCCCCTTCTATCTCTACCCTCGATGTATGCCGTGCCCTTCTTTAGCTTAGAAGATGGCCCAATGAGGTTCATAGGTACAGCACAGCCCCTTAATCAGAGCATTTGGGCTTTTACATCCCCGCTGGGGATCTGGCTTTCAATAAAACGTTAACTCCTGTGGTCTACTAGTTCCTTTTTTTCTTTTTCTTAAAGATATGCTTCCCACTTACCACATACTCTTTCATCACTACAAAACCTTGAGTATATTCATACTTCAATCTATTTTCAACAGTGTGTAAGTGTATGTGTTAGGAGTGAGAAGACGAAGATAGGGAATCACCAAGAGACCAAAGGGCCAGGCAGTTAGAAATAAACCACACCACAGCTACAGTACTTCAGCTCTCTAAACCACTTAGGAAATGAGTCAAATTAAACTGCATTTAAAAATTCTCAGTATAATTGGTGTTAACCATGAGATACTGGCAATGAGGTGGGAGAAAAATGACAAATTGAAAATGAAGTAGTTAAATGTGCCTATTTCCCAGGGGTCAGGGGCTTAGGGGATTCCAAGTGCCTGCATTTCCCATCCAGACAATATCATTAGCAGCTCATTAGCAGGAGTGGCAACCATTTCTGACTCTTGTTTTTCCTAATATTTATTGGTTAATTAACACTTTGAACACAGGTTGACTGAGAACCAAATGAAAGTGCTAAAACCACTCATTAGTCAAATTTAAAACACAAAGATTATATTTTAAGCATATTCTTTGTTCTATTTCCTTCAAACAGAAGTCCTAATTTAGTAAGAGGGTTAGAAAAGCAAAGTGCCAAGATATTGTGCTTTAATTTTTAATCCCTTTTCCCCACCCCATCAATCCCTGGGGATCCTGACATCAGAATTGGCTCTATTTGTTCTCTTTTACAGTACCTGTTACAGCTACAGCAAAACATGGTGTTATGAAGTATTACAAAAACAGTATCAGCTATTCTTGACCTCTACAATTTCCCAAATACTTACTGCAAAAGCTCCTTAGCTTAGATGCTCCCTGCAGTAGAAAGAGAGGAAAATCTATAGGTATGAGTGAAGCAAAACCCCTAGCACACAATTTCTCTCTAGATCAGCTCTAAAGTATGGAACTCTTAAATCTCTTTTGGGGGAGGGGGAACTGAAAGCAAATCAGAGTGGGAAGAGGAAGACGGAGCAACAAAGCAGGCAGGCAAAGAAACATCTGGTCCTAAGTCCTTCCTCTCACTCCCATTGTGGGAGGGCCTCCCTTAAACATAGGCGGGTTGAGCAACAAAATAAGGTCAGTCACCTGAGCCTTCTTCCACCTATCAAAGTGTAATGACGATTCCAATTTGTTGCCTCTTAGCTTAAAATTTTGGATCATCAGTATTAAGATACCTACTAAGTGGTGCTGTGCTTAGCTTTCTTTGCCAGCATTGCAGTTAAAGCCTTTAACATCTTGCGTGACCTGGGCAGTTGTCCAGTCTAGTGATGGAGGGCAGAGGCTAAGGAAGACTCAGGTTCTCGGTCCAGTTCCACCACTTACAAACATTGGGAAAATAACCCCTGTGGTCTATATACAGAAAGTGGCTCAGAGACCCATGTCATAGAGGTCACTGTGAGGAGTAAAAGAGAATATATGTGAGATGTTTAGGTTGACTCCAGAAAGTTCTCAATAACGATCTTTGCCTGGTTCTTTGCCTGAGTTTTCCCAACTATAAGACCATGATAGATAGCCAGAATGGGTGTTAATAGGCTCTCAGTATATACCTGATTGAGTTCTGAAGAGATTAGTACATGATTTTTGTAGAATTTACATACAGACTGCCTCCTTTGCTAAGGCTGCAAAGAGTTCAATAATAGTGAAGGCTTCAAGACATCCAAATTGAGAGAGCAGCAAATGAGCTAGTTAAATCATACCTGTACCACACTGAAAACACCCACTACAGCTTTCCTTGGCTGGGGCCACTAGCTGGCCAACCAAACCCATTTAAATGGGCAGTCTCTTTCCCATTCCCCAAGACATCAGAACAGAAATCAAAGAAGCCATATCCAACAGCATAATGTAGGCAAAATGGGGACGATTTAAATGAGAACAACTGCCAGTCAGCAACAAGAAAGAAAGGTTTCAGCTTTCCTGATAAACTTAATCATAGGCATAAGCTCCTAGTGCAACAATGTACCTTAAAGCTTCTAAAAGCAGCTGCCCTGGTCTGGCTTCCTGCTTCTCGGAGGACTGTGCAGGCAGGTACCCACCCAAGCTTGAGCAATGAGGCCTGGATGTTTCAGGCCGCTGAGCACCACGTTGGCACTTCAGCAAACTTGCTGATGTGAATACTTCTGGCAAGCAGCCCATTCCACAGCTCTATCCCATCATCACAACAGCTGATGCTGCCCCCCACCTGCGGTTCTCCCAAGGCTCCCAATCCTGAGCACCTAATGTGAATTCTGCAACTGTCACTTGACTATGTACACTCAATCTGCTACACTCTCTCAAGTTTCCTACAGGGACTTCGGCAGTGCTTGGAAGTTCTGACCTTTGTGTTTCCTCCTACTCATGAGCATATTCACTCCCTACTGAGTACTTCTGATCTAGATCCTTTTGATAGAAATCACCTCCCAAAAAGCCTCCTCCAGGACATATTCTTTCCACTTCCCATTTAAAAATTCCAAAAAGAGAAGGCAAATCCCACAGAACTCCAGGAACACCAGCATTGTGAGCTAGAAGGAACCATAGGTCATGAGACCTAATCGCCATTAAAAAGATAAATGGTCCCTCACTGTGCCAGACTTCCTGCCAGGCAGCCAGGCAAAGCATCCCCAAGGACAACTCTGTTGGCACTTCCCTTCTTAAAAACCAGTGGTTCTATGCTGTCCTCCAAAACATCAATACCCCTGCAAGTGTTCAAATCCTACCTAATCCAATAAGGCCTCTGCCTGATATTCTCTGCTCATCTCCCCTCATCCACCAGTACCTGCCCCCATGCTCTGGTCAAATGCATCCCATGCTTACCTGGTCCCTGATACTGCCTCTTTGCTTGCTTTAAGCCTTTCAATTCAAGTCCATTTTTAATGGCAAAGCTTGAACAATTCCATGCAGTCTTATACATTGTCCTTCCTTTCAATCTCCACAGTGTCTTGCTCATTCCTCTCTAATGACACTTCTTCCATTCATTTTCTCTTAGTCATTTGGGTTCTTGTTACTCATTAACCAGATATTTAATGACCACCTACAACATGCCAGGTTATAGGAAAATCAAGGATGAGACATGGCTTCTCTACCCTTAAGGAAATCATTGGTCTGATAAGGGAAACAAATCGATAAGAATATGATACATGTCAAATTTTCCCCAGTAGATTATAGTCTTCCTGAAGTCAATACATCTTTATATTCCTTATGTTTCTAAACAGAGTACCTAGTACACAGTAAATGCCCATTGTATATATGTTCCCAAACAAAGATGAGTGATTTTATGGGAATAAAAGCAAACAATTTTCTCTTTCTGAAATGCGGAGCAGAGGAATGGATTCCTGCGAAAAACAGTCTTTAATTTGGGACAAGGGTAAAATAAAACTTAATTTAGTAAATACAGCACGTAGTTTTAAATGTTTCAATTCCACAGTATCACTCCTCAGCCCACAAAGAAAATGAAAGAGAGGTATAAAGACTAAGAACTACGTACACAGACAGAAACAGTAAAAGATGGAAATAGAATGGAAGAGAAACATGGTTTACTTTTTAACTGTTAGTAAACTACACACATCAGACTTCCTTGTGGACTTCCTCTGATAATGGGTTCTGGTGGATGAACTACTGGTCATAGTCAACAACTACTCTTTATCATTAAACTTTCAAGTGTTCCCAAGTCCACCAAGCAGAAACAAGAGAGAGCTGGTGATTAAGGCAGCAATAAGAACAATGTCACCTGGGACCAGTTGGTGAAGACGCTAAAACTGTATGTGAAATATTTAAGTGTAAAATTACACTTTTCTGAGAAGGTCCATATCTTTCACCAGTTTCTTAAAGAGGTCTGTAAATCACTCCCCGAACACACACATAAACATGCATACCTTGGAGAGCCTTTGAGCCAATAATTGGCAAGGCCACACAGCAACAGGCATTCTAATAAACTCTGCAGGTAAGGATATAAATTAGTACAAAGTCTATGCGCATCTGGAAAGATCTATTAAAACTGTAACTGTTGGAGAACAACCAAGATGGCGGCACAGGTAAACATCTGAACTTGCTGCCACGCACAACCACATTAAAACTACAACTAAAAAACAAAACGAACATCATCCAGAACCACGGGAAGGCTGGCTGAGTGGAAATTCTACAACTAGAAGGAAAGAGAAAAGCACATTGAGTCAGTAGGAGGTGCGGAGGTGTGAAGAGAGGAGGTATGGAGGCACGCGAAAGGGGCTGGCAGCTGGGTATGCTGTTGTCTTTTTCAATCGGAAGGGAGATACAAGCTCCCGACTGCTCTGAACTCCAGTTCCGGGACAGAATCTGGGGACCCAGACTCATACAGAGAGAAACTGGACTGTCTGGCATTGGGCTGGAACATGAGGGCAGCTTTCTCGCAGAGGTGCTTGCAGTGATCATTGTTCCTACACGGGGCCACAGGACACAGAGACGCAGGAACCTCTCCGAAGTGGGGCTGAATGGCAGCCATTGCTGTTTGCTCAGCCCTGGTAATTCCCTGAGACGCCACCCCACCCAATTTACAACCTTACCCAAGCTGTGCACAGAGGCTTTTGCATACAAATGGCCTGACCTTTATCTGCCTAAAAACCTGTCAAAATGCAGCTGGGTCAGAGAAT
>NW_006296634.1:1560526-1561412 GCF_000327345.1 Myotis davidii | reverse complement strand
TAGACCCTCAAGGATATGAAAAAAGACCACTCAGAAATTAAGCATACACTGACTGAAATAAAGAATAATATACAGAGATCTAGACTAGATCAGTAGACTAGAGCCGTGGTCGGTAAAACATGGCTCGCGAGCCACATGCAGCTCTTGGGCCCCTTGAGTGTGGCTCTTCCACAAAATGCCACGTGAGGGAACACATGTACAATGCGATTGAAATTTCGTGGCCCATGCACAGAAGTCAGTATTTTGTGGAAGGCCAGTATTTTGTGTAAGAGCCACACTCAAGGGGCCAAAGAGCCACGTGTGGCTCACGAGCAGTGGTTTGCCAAGCCGCGGTTCGCCAAGCCGCATTTTGCCAACCACTGGACTAGAGGATCCCAAGAATCAAGTCAAAGATTTGAAATACAAAGAAGCAAAAAATACCCAACCGGAAAAGCAAAAGGAAAAAAGAATCCAAAAATATGAAGACAGTGCAAGGAGCCTCTGGGACAACTTCAAGCGTACCAACATACGAATTATGGGGGTGCCAGAAGAAGAGAGAGAGCAAGATATTGAAAAGCTATTTAATGAAATAATGACATAAAACATCCTCAGGATTCCCATCACCACCCTGAGCATAGAAAGATTACCAGTCAGAAGTTCTCCTAAAAAGCCTTAGAAGCACAAGTCCAAGAAGCACAGAGATCCCCAAACAAAAGGATTCCAAAGAGGACCACACCAAGACACATTTTAATTAAAATGCCAAGAGAAAAAGACAAAGAGGGACTCTTAAAAGCAGCAAGAGAAAACAGTTAGTTACCTACAAGGGAGTGCCCATACAACTGTCAGCTGATTTCTCAACAGAAACTATGCAGGCTAGAAGGGAGTAGCAAGAAATATTAAAAATGAT
>NW_006296634.1:1549941-1560361 GCF_000327345.1 Myotis davidii | reverse complement strand
TTATCCAGCAAAGCTATCATTTAGAATTGAAGGTCAGATAAAGAGCTTCACAGATAAGGAGAAGCTAAAGGTTCATCACCACCAAACCAGTATTATATGAAATGCTGAAAGGTATTCTTTAAGAAGAGGAAGAAGACGAAGAAAAAAGTAAAGATACAAATTATGAACAACAAATACACATCTACCAACAAGTGAATCTAAAAATCAAGTGAATAAATAATCTGATGAACAGAATTAACTGGTGAATATAATAGAATCAGGGGCATAGAAAGGGAGTGGACTGACAATTCTTGGCAAGAAAGGAGTGTGGGGGTTCAGGAAGAGACTGGAAAAAAATCGTACACCTATGGACGAGGACAGTGGGGGGTAAGGACAGGGGGTGGGGTGGGAACCGGGTGGAGGGGAGCTATGGGGGGGAAAAGAGGAACAACTGTAATAATCTGAATAATAAATATTTATTAAAAAACAAAACAAAACTGTAACTGTTCTTTCCTTTTGACCCAGCAGATTCCACTTCTAGGAATTAATCCAATAGAGAATTTGCAGAAGTGCACAATAAGGTATGACTAGAATCCTCACTATAGCATTTTAATAATTGTAAACAATGAGAAACAACACAATGTCTATCAGTAGGAGATTTGTCACATAATACAGCATGGGATACAATAGTCTTCAACAAAGAGGAGAGAGACTGACATAAAAAGATGACTAAAACTAAGCGAAAAGAACAAGTTGCAAATATGTGATTTTATATTTCTTTTTGAAGAACATATATGTTAACGTGGCAGCAGCTAGTTTTATTGCTGGTTTTTTAATCTATCCAAATCCCCACATAAAAACAGACTCTGATAGCAAGGCCAAATCCATAAGCAACATTTATCTCAAAACTAAATGAAAAAATACCTACAAACCCTAAAACAGAAACAGATGAAGATAAATCACCAAATGACATGAGATCTGCATGGTATCAGTCTCTATATGGGAAAACACAGGAAGCAATGAGGTGTCTTTCAGACTTGAGAAAGAAAAAAGAAAATATTCACTAAAAAACATAGTAGGCCAATGGGAGAACAGCAGTTGAACCTAGGAGGGATTTTTCCCAGTCCAATAGTGGGCAAGTGCAGGAAGCCTGTGGTTAAGTTCTCAAGGGGCTAAAGCAGTCTAGCCCCACTAACCTCTAAAATTTAATCAACCAGTGTTACATATCAGGACTGGGTCCCACAATGAAAAGACACATCTAGTAGTTGAATCAAAATTGAGCAGAAATGAACAATAACAATAAAGGAAAGAGAAGATCCAGATACAAGTTAGAGGAGAAAACAGGGCCAGGAAACCTCATAGAATAAGCTGCCAGGTTTTCAAACTATTGAAAACAACAGGAGAGAGAGCACTATAAATTTAGAAAAGGTAATTAAAGCCATGCTTCTTTCTAAAGTTAAAAAAAACTAATTTCACATAAAAAAAACAAGCAATGGAAAAGGACTGAGGCCAAATCCTACACAGTAAAGTTGTTATAAGAAAGAGAAAAAGGATAAAGAAAAAGATAACATCCTTACAGATAATCAAATCAAGCCAGAAAGACATCGCCTTTCAAAAATGAGTTAAATATATAGTTTAAATGATATAAGATATTCAAGAACAAAAATAAGAAATGAAGTGCCAGAACTTAAGGAAAATTTGGAAGACTAATCACAACAGAAAATCCCTTAAGACACATAGAAGGTGAAAGGAAAAGTTGAAGAAAAAAAGAAAGTAAACTTTATTAGAAACTGATAAATAATGAAGATACACAAAGAAGATCCAATATCAGATAAAGAACATCCAAACGAGAAGAGAAAAAATACCAAAAACTGTAATTCAAGGAAAGTTTCCTAAAATAAAAATATATTTTCAAAAAACTATGTAATGAGAGAGCATACTGTGTACCTGTTGTGAATACTGGCCAGGAATGTCCAACAACAAGACATATTCTAGTAAAATTATTGGATTTTAAGGGAAAAGAAAAGATTATTTGGGTCTCTAAGCAAATGACTTATAAAATAAAGAAAATGAGGCCGTCATCAGTGATGTAGAGCTTTTTATTAGGTCATGAGGGTGGAGTCCCCATGAAAGGGATTAGTGCCTTTATAGAAGAGACCTCAGAGAGTTTCCTTGCCCCTTCCACCAAGTGAGGCCACAGCAACAGGACAACCAGAATGAGCTCTCACCAGACACTAAATCTGCTAGTGCCATGTTCTTGAATTTCCCAGCTTCCAGAACTGTGAAAAATAAATTTCTGTTGTTTGTAAGCAACCCAGTCTATGGTATTTTGTTGTGAAAGCCAAACAAATTGAGACAATGCTAAATGTCCTTCATGACTAAAAAGCACAAATCAGCAACCAAAGTTTGTGAGCACTATCCACTTAAACCTCTGAAAGGAGTGTGTCCTGACCAAACCAGACAGGTATCACTGCAGTTCTGTTTGGAGGCAAATGCATGAACACATTACTTTTTAAAATTTTTCATCTTCTGGCACTGTATTTTTCCTCTGCAACTCAGGGAGCAAAAACAAGGACATCAGTACAAACTACTCTACAGACTAGAAGCAATACTCCAAGGACTTTTCTGAATGTGTGGCAGCCACTGAGAGGCATGAAAATCGTATGTGTGCTTAGTTTTTATGTCCAGTCCTACTAACTATACAAAACTAAAACTAGTTCTCTAAAAATCAACTACTCTTGGATGCCCTAAGCACTCCCCACCACTTCCCCTGGCCCTGCAGACATCAATAACAGAGCGCATTACAGGGAATAAAACACGATCACAAGATAATGCCACATAAATGATGGTGCATTTATGGGGAATAAATGTTAAGGTAAAGCAGTGATATTTATTTTTCATGATCTTGTGTTTCAATTATGCTGAACTGATTTTAATTTTTACAAATCACTAAAATATTTCATGTCATAATTTTGTACAACTATGGCTGGCATAGAGACAGAACCTATAATGATCTTCCAGAAGGTCTAGTTTCCCAAAATCTGGACTTCACAATCTCCTTTATTCTACGGTTCCATTATCCCAGAACAAAGACATAGTGGGGCATGGAGAACTGGCAAGCTGTGATTCCCAACAGAACTTGCCACAAGCAGGCCCATCTATTTCCTTGGCCGCTTGACACACCAAGTCTTTCCAAGAACCCTAATGTCCTTTAGTCCCTTCTGAAAGTTGCTTAAAAGTGATATAAAGGAAGCAAATAATTTACAGCCCTGTTCTTTTAATCTTGGTCAGCCAGATTTTCACAGACATCAGTTTATTCCACGTTATAATATATTAGACAAAACAATAGTACTAGAGTCAGCTCCAACGCAGCAACTCTCTCCCAGGGGTTCTGCTGACATTTATAAACTGATCCTATTTCTCTCTTGTGTTTTATGTTATCAGCTAACTCTGTCAACTTAAATCATTGCCTTGTAACCAAATCAGAGTTATCTATTACTCTGGTATGTGTACATTTCTGAAGCTTTGTACCTATATCAAGTTTTGCAAGGATAGAAAACAAGTCATAAATAAACAAATGGAAAACAGAATATGTTACCATTACTTTAGCACAGAAGCTAAAAGTCAAATGCATTATTACATGGAAAGCCACTAAAATGGCTGAATATATAGACCTCAGGAAAAGCAAAAGCTTGATACAGGCATTTGCACAGTGCTCATCCTGCAATCAATCACTGAGCTGTGGTAGCTCAGAACATCTCCATTTAGAAGAGTAAATGATTATTCCTAGAGCCTGTGACAGGTGGGCAGGCATCTGAAAAACTAGGGACATGATGTCAAAAAGGTCCAATTTATAGCCATCCCATTTTTTCACCAGCACAGTGACTAAGAAACCAATTTCCCTTCCACTGGTATGAAAAATGGTCACTCTTCTTCAGAGACCATTGTGACCCAAACTGAGAAATAAAAGAGCCTCAAGAAAGAAATTTAAAAAGCAATCCCTTTCTCAGGGCTAATTCTGGTTCCTCAGCCATCCCCTCTCCTCCACAACCTAAACAAATTTTTTCTGGGATTTCATCTTGCTAAATACATGATACCTTTCTTTGTTAACAAAATGCATAATTCCTTCTTTGTTTCTAAAATAAATAAGTTACTTCCAACGTACCAAAAGTATAACACTATGACATATATTTCAATTTCCTCCAAATTTCTATTATCCAGCACCCAAGATTTCCTCATTATTTCACACTTTTAGATATTTTACCTATGTGGTCATAGGCGTCAGTTAAATGTTCTCCACAACTTTCAATTATAAGCTCACAGTGGCCAGAGACATTGATTTCTTTTTTGTACTTGAATATACAGTTCACAGCATGGCATATGTCCCCGGAAATGACAGCAGCTGAGTGCAGGCTCAGTGAAAGGCATTCTATGATCTACAGAGAGATGCTGAGGCATAGAAGAAAAATGATCACCTAAGACACCATCTACCAAATGGGACTGGTGTTTCTCTGAGCTCCCATTAGCTTTCATAACTGAAATCCTAACAGGCCCAAATCCAGGCAAACGATGCTATAGTCCAACCTACAATGAAACTCCACCTCCCCAAACTGTTCTTGTCTAGACTGTGATTCCAATCTAACAATCTTTTTAATTCTGTCTGGGAATTTATTGTTTAATCTCTTTTTTAAAAATATACTTTTATTTCCCTAGCCAGTTTGGCTCAGTGGATAGAACATTGGCCTGCGGACTGAAGGGTCCCAGGTTCGATTCTGGTCAAGGGCACATGCCAAGGTTGTGGGCTTGATCCCCAGTAGGGAAGTGCAGGAAGCAGCCAATCAATGATTCTCTCCTCTCATCACTGACATTTCCATCCCATATATATACATATACATATACATATACATATACATATACATATATAAATACTTTTATTGATTTCAAAGAGGGAGAGGTAGAAACATCAATGATGGCCCAGCTGGTATGGCTCAGTGGCTGAGCATCAACCTATGAACCAGGAGGTCCAATTCGATTCCCAGTCAGGGCACATGACTGGGTTGAAAGCACAATCCCCATTTTGGGGTGTGCAGGAGGCAACCGATCAATGATTCTCTCTCAATGTTTCTCTTAAAACATCTTTTGATGTTTCTCTCTCTCCCTCTTCCTTCCCCTCAAAATCAATAAAAATATTTTTTAAAAAATAATAATAAATGTGCCTTCCACTGCTCTCATTATCTCTAACACCCTACACAAACTAAAACACAAAGCAAGGAGGCACTTAGCTCGTTCTGTGATTTGGAAAGATTTAGTTTGGGCCTGTGACCTTCAGTACAACAAAGATGTCTCTCTCGAGTAACTTATGCAATGTGGCCATATTTTTCCATGTAAAATCTCACATTTCTGGTTACACAACAAACAATATTTGCCCACTGTACACTCTTATGTCTCTAATGTTTGGCTAACTTCACCTTGCCTGAAATAAATTACAAAGAATTACAGTGGACAAAAATTATAATAGACAAAAAGCTTTCTAATTTCTCACTGAGGTTTCTGATGGGGGGGATTTAATTTCTGGAATCATTTTAACTATTCTGGAATGCTTTGGACTTGATTTTCACACTATAGGTCCTGAAAGCCAATGCATCTTCCTCCTAAGCCTCCAGATTTCACCAGACCTACTTTCTCCATGTCTCCCTGCTGGGGAACGTCAGAGCAATAGAAGAAGGCAAGACCCAGCCTGCAGAAGCCACCCACATGATCAGTTACAACTTCTCTGCTGTGAAGCTTAGCCGCACAACCATTTCCAATGGATTAAGAACCACCACCACATCGCACACACACAAAATTACAGGCAACAAGAGACAGAGAAGCTGTCATTGTTGCCAATAAGTTTAGCTAGCACTTTTCACTTGATGACTTTAAATTAACAAAACAGCAAAATAATAGTGATCATCAAGCAACTATTTAATAGACAGTGTAGAAGAGGAGGTTCTGTTTCCACATCAGCAGTAATTAAGGCAGACTAGCATCAACCATCCCACATTTTAGACCAGCAATGTCCAATAGAACATTCTGTGATGATAGAAATGTTCTAAATTTATGCTGTCCATCAAAGCTCTGGTCACACATGGCTACTGAGCAACTGAAATGTGACTAATGAAGCTAAGGAACTAAACTTTAAATTTGATTTAATTTTAATTAATTTAAATTGTCACAAATGGCTAGTGACTATTATATCAAACAGTGCAGACTATCTTTATTTCACAAATGGCACATCCCTGAAGTACTGTGAGGGCCCAATCAAACATCATATGGAAAGGGCTTTGAGAGGCATGATGGGCAGCACAAACATAAGCTGGAATCCTGAGGCCTTGTAGCAGAGGCCCCTCTAGGGGACTGAAATCTGGTTTACAAACAGGGTTACCTCCTGCCAGTTCCAATTCAAGAGACCCTGAGCCAAGGAGTAAATAAGAGCAGTGGCTCTCCAGAGGAGTCAGATAGGAGGCCAGGGATCCATTAGTACTGTATCTCTTCTGAGGGCAAGAATGATGGTTAATTCCCCTCTCTTCAGAGCTAATTGTTATAACAGATACCTACTCCCTGAAACAAAAAATGCTCAAGGGCCATCTCCATAACTGAAAGAAAGGCTGAGTGTAACTAAATGCATAGATAAATAAAGGATAAAAACAAGTACAGAATACCCTGCCCTCCCAAATAATTCAGATATCCCTTTTATGGATGGAGTGGAACGGGATAGAAAATAACTTACTAACAAGGGACAAAGTAATAATGAACTGCCCTGAATTTCTTTAGTTCACGTAGTGGCAAAAAGAACTAAATGGAAAATTAAACTCTATTGAATAGCTTCTTAAGAGACTAACTGAAGCAAAAAGGTTCAACAAAGTAAGAAAATCACTTCATAATCACTTTACTCATATCTGCTGGCCTTGTGGTTTTCCCTCGCTTCTGAGGTCTGAAGGAATCATCTCCATTATTGAATGC
Organism: Myotis davidii; assembly: GCF_000327345.1. Taxonomy (NCBI): domain Eukaryota; kingdom Metazoa; phylum Chordata; class Mammalia; order Chiroptera; family Vespertilionidae; genus Myotis; species Myotis davidii. The sequence goes on along the minus strand of NW_006296634.1, from coordinate 1,553,380 downwards.
TCACTGGCTACACCAACATTTTCCAATAACTTTTTTCTTTCCCACAACAACTTCAAAATCCCAAGAAGAGAAAATCCGAAGAGAACAGACGGGAAAACCTGGACTATCTATCTTCTCACGGATAGCCACAACTATCATTTCTGAGCAAGTCTCCTAAGGCCTATATTTATACTTCTGATATCAAACTAAAGACTGCTATGTAACTGAAAGCTACCATTTTCATGGGGGCGGGGGGGTGGCGGGCTTTTGATGCATGTTATTACACTTGGCAATGGATTGCGAATGATATATTTGTCTCCAAATAAAGCTATTCATAAACACAAAACTTTCTGGATACAGATTTACCACCATTGGACACACTAATGAAAACAGTTAAACAATTCATTAAAAAGTCAACATGTGTCCGATCCAACATTGCCACAATGCCTACAGCATGAACACAAATGGATCATTCTACATAAAGAGCTGTGGGCTAAGTTTGTCTTCAAAGATGAAACACTAACTGATTAGAATGTGCCAATTCCTGACTAGAGTTTTCAGTCTTAATCTGACTACTATTCAAGTCCCTGCCAAAACCAACCTTGACAGAGCAGATATCTGAGGAAGGAATTCAAAAGGACAGTCTCTTTCACCATTCTGCTTAGTGGATTCTATATCATATCTTAGTTAAACCCAAAGAATGCTCACTGGATTTGCCCCCTACAAAACAAATTCATTCCACCCCATTAATTCAACCATAGTTTTTGCTCAGGATCTACATATAAGAACGAACTGTAAAAAACACAAACATTTCTACATTTTCTGAAAAAAATATTGTTAAAGACACTGTCCAGCACATGGTTTAATGTAGTATAAAAATGCTTTTAGATCTGTTCTTACTAGTAGCAGGAAAAAGTTTCTTTCTCAGCAGACAACCAATATAATTATTGGCTATTTTATTAGATGGTAATTATGTGATTAATTATATTTCCCCTTTTCTTTTAACTGCCAGGATACTCAAAATTACATTTAATGTTTAGGTCCTGTAACCAAATTTGTTTTCCTCAATTCCACACCCACAGAGAGTTTAAATTAATTTTAATTTATGTTTAAATAGTCTTTTATACATATATGTATTTTACTAAAAGCTACTTAAAGTTTTTTTAATTAGCAGGCAGCCTCATAAAAGAGTTGCACTACCATACTTTAAGCACAGTATTAACCATTGCTATTACAATATGGTATCAATGATAGTTCACTTGATAAATTCCTGTCCTAAGACAGACATTCAAGAGATACAATCAGTCCAGGCAAGGCAACAGGAAGAAAGGCATGCAACAGGACACAGCAGTCCTCAAGAACAATGGGATAGGACAATGTCCTCTCAGAGAGAAGTAATTTGGACTACAATATAAATCCTAGGCAGAATAAATATTACTTTTTTTGCAGATAAAAAAAAAATAGGTGACAAAGAGCTCAAGTAACTTGCCCTAGCCTTTGGCTCTCTCCATTGTACCACACTGTTTTGCTCTGCAAACAGAGCCTTCATAGATCATGTGGACAGCAACAAGGACCACAGAAGACAACCATAGATGAGAACGGATGCTACATCGGCTAAAAAATGAAATCAGCTCTAGCCATTCTCATTGTAGCCTGGTAAGTATGATGTACATAGTAAATCATAAAATTTCTAACCTTTAAGGGGGTAAGAGGGAAGGGGCAGAAGAGAAGAAACTAGCTAGCAGTTACCGATTGCCAATTGGTGCTAGGAACTGAAATAGCTGCTCTACATATCTTATTTCATTTTCACAACAATCACATGGGGTAGGTATTCCCATTTTACAGATGAGAATACTTTGACTATACAACTAGTCCAACTCTACAAATATTAAGCAAACATCAAACTACCAGACATTCTGGATCCTGTCTAAAATAGCTGGTTGTTTGTCTGACTTCAAAAACATTTCTTCTACTACCCGATATTAACCCCCTCCCTCTGTCTCTGAGCCAGGCTGAGGATATGCTGGGCCTGACAGTACTTCAGAAACAACCAAATTCTAACTGTCAACACCTCTGCTGCTTACTTCCATGAAAGCACATTAGGCCAAAAGAAAAGTCTCCTGTTATGTGTTACAAAAGTCCCTTGATGCAAAGACCAGAATCTAAAAATCAAACAAACAACAAGAAAAAAAAAGACCAGAAGTTATACCAACTTCAGTCCTGGAAGTACCTTCGAAGCAGATATCCTAAAGCTCAACGGAAGAATTGGTGGACTGGTAGAATAATGGATTCCCTAGGGCCGTGGACGGCAAACCGCGGCTCGTGAGCCACATGCAGCTCTTTGGCCCCTTGAGTGTGGCTCTTCCACAAAATACCACGTGCGGGCGCGCATGTCCAGTGTGATTGAAACTTCATGGCCCATGCGCAGAATTCGGTATTTTGTGGAAGAGCCGGTATTTTGTGGAAGAGCCACACTCAAGGGGCCAAAGAGCCACATGTGGTTCACGAGGCCTGGTTTGCCGAGCTGCAGTTTGCCGACCACTGCCCTAGGGGATGGACAATTCAGCCTCTTTTGCCAAAAAACACTTTCATCATTTCCTCCTGCCACTCTTGGCAGACACCAATCCACATTTCAATTACTTTGTATCTTGATGGATTGGTGAATTGAATTCATCTAATGCTAGGTTAAAGCCTAGGATACTTTGTGAGAATGGATTCCTCGAGGAATCAGTAAGAACACAGATGAGATTTCCAATCACATTCTTATCAATCATAATCATTGGGAATCCTACTCAGGAAACTGCTCATGAATTAAGAGCCATTCGCTATCCCCAGAAGGGAGGCATACAGCGCCTCCTGAGGAAAAAGGATGGGCTTCAGTCCCTCCCAAACCACAGGAGCACTAAAGCCCCGGGATACCCAGATATTCCTGGAGCATGGCAGCCCGGCTCAATAAACACTGATGAAGCAGCCACTGATCATGGGCATTTGGCCAGGCCCTGTAAGGGCTCAAGGATTCAAATGATACCAACTACTACTGATTCAGGAACAAGAAGAGGGGGATGAAGCAAATCTATAAATTACTGTAAAATGAGCCTTGCTGTGAGCTTCATGTGAGAGGGTGTGATGAAGGGGGTGGGGGGGGTATGAGTAAGAGCACCTGCCACTGGAAGAAACTTTATGCTATATGTTTTCTGATTATGACAGAAATATACAACCATTATATATTTACTTTAAAGAATTTATTTTGAATTACAGTTGACACACAATATTATATTACTTTCAGGTGTACAACCAAGTGATTAGACATTATATAACTTACTAAGTTATCAGCCTAATAAATCTATTACCCATCTGACACCAAAGTTATTACATTATTATTGACTATACTAGAGGCCCGTTGCAGGAAGATTCCTGCAAGAATAGGGCTTCCAGTGGCTGGAGCCAAGCAGAGCGGGGG
>NW_006296634.1:1538561-1548991 GCF_000327345.1 Myotis davidii | reverse complement strand
TCCAGTAATATGCAAATTAGCCGCCGTCTTTTTTGGCGGTTAACTGCCATCTGAGTTGGCAGTTAATTTGCATATCTCACTGATTAGCCAATGAAAAGGGTATCGGTTGTACGCCAATTACCATTTTTGTCTTTTATTAGATAGGATTCCCTATGCTGCACTTTACATCCCTGTGACTATTCTACAACTACCAAGTTGTACTTCTTAATCCCTTCACCTTTTTCACTGATTTCCCCAATTCCCCTCCCATCTTAAAAAAGACCCTTTAACATTTCTTGTAATACTGGTTTGATGGTGATGAACTCCTTTAGGTTTTTCTTGTCTGGGAAACTCTTTATCTGTCCTTCAATTCTAAATGATAGCTTTGCTGGGTAGAGTAATCTTGGTTGTAGGTCCTTGCTTTTCTGGCCTGCAAAGTTTCTGTTGAGAAGTCAACTGACAATTTTATAGGAGCTCCCTTGTAGATAACTAACTGCACTGCTTTTAAGATTCTCTTTGTCTTTAACCTTTTGCATTTCAATTATGATGTGCATAACTGATGTGGTCCTCTTTTCAACTTGTTTGGGATTCTCCACACTTCCTGATCATGTATGTCTATTTTTTTCACCAGGTTAGGAAGTTTTCTGTCATTTTTTTCACATAGGTTTTCAATTCCTTACTCTCTCTCTTTTCCCCTTCTGGCACCACCTTTATTCAAATGTTGGTACACTTGAAGTTGTCCCAGAGACTCCTTATACTATCCTCTTTTTTAAAAAATATTTTTTATTGATTTTTTTACAGAGAGGAAGGGAGAGGGATAGAGAATTAGAAACATCGATGAAAGAGAAACATCGATCAGCTGCCACCTGGGGATGTGCCTGCAACCAAGGTACATGCCCTTGACCAGAATTGAGCCAGGGACCCTTCAGTCCACAGGCCGATGCTCTATCCACTGAGCCAAACTGGTTAGGGCTACTATCCTCTTTTTTTTAATCCTCTTCTTTTTGCTGTTCTGATCGGGTGTTTTTTGCATCCTTATCCTCCAAATCTCTGATTTGATCCTCTGCTTCATCTATTCCCTTGTTGATTCCCTGTAATATATTCTCCATTTCAGTTAATGTATTTTTCATTTCTGACTAGTTCTTTTTTGTTTTCTAGTTCCATTTGTAATGTTTCCTATCTCTTTGTTGATGTTCTATTAAGTTAACTTACTCTTCCCCTAAGTTCACTAAGCATCCTTATAACCAATGTTTTGAGAACTCTGCATCTGATAGAATGCATGTCTCCATTTTGTTTAGTTCTTTTTTTGGAATTCTGTTCTTTTCTTTGGGACATGTTTCTTTGTCTCCTCATTTTGACAGTTCCCCTGTGTTTGTTTCTATGTATTAGATAGAGCTGCTACATCTCCCAGACTTGGTAGTAGGTGTTCTGTAAGATCCAGTGACAGAATATCCCAGGTCAACTGAGCTGGAAACTCCAGGTGTGCCCACCATATAGACTGTGTACATCCTCCTACTGTAGTTGAACTCTGATTGCTGCCCACCTTTTGAAGTACCTTACTTCTTACCCACCCTCTCTCCTGAGTTTTCCACCTCTCCCTGTGGAAAACTTTTCCACCTCTTCCATCAGCATTTACACACAGTCTCCAGTATCTTCAACATGGATGAACTTTGAAAACATATGCTAAGTGAAAGAAATCAGACATAGAAAAGTCACATATTATATGACCCAGTTATATGAAATATCCAGAACAGGTAAATCCATAAAGACAAAAAAGAGTTTGGTAGTTGCCCTAACTGGTTTGGCTCAGTGGATAGAGTGTCAGCCTGAGGACTAAAGGGTCCCAGGTTTGATTCCGGTCAAGAGCATGTACCTTGGTTGCAGGCACATCCCCAGTGGGGGGTGTGCAAGAGGCAGCTGATTAATGTTTCTCTCTCATGATGTTTCTCTCTACCTGATGCTTCTAACTCTATCCCTCTCCCTTCCTCTCTGTAAAAATCAATGAAATATATATATATATTTTAAAAGAGTTTGGTGGTTGACAAGAGATAGGACAAGGAAGCAATGGGAAATAACTCCTTAATAGGTATGGCGTTTCCCTCTGAGGTGATGAAATTGTTTTGTAACTAGAGGTGGTGATTGCAATGTATTAAAAACCACTGAATTATTCACTTCAAAATGATCAACTTTATATTACGTGAATTTTACCTCAATTTTTTTACAAAGATATAAAGAAAAGAAAAACTTCTATACATGCCTTCTGAGTACTACCTTTTCTAATTTCCTTTCCTTTTTCTTATACTGTGAAACTTCTCAAGGGTTGTCTACACTTGAATATACCTCCTCACCTCACACTCACTCCACAGCCCACCCACTCTACTCCCACCCAGTGACAACCACTGGTGCTTCTTTCTCCTTATCTCATGAGATTTAGTGGCAGCACCTGACACGAGATCAGTATCTCAATCTAAAGTATTCTTTCTGCCCTGAGCTCCTTCAGACTGCACACTTCTGATTACCTGCTACCTCTAGAGTCTTTCCCTCCATAGATTCCTTTGCCAGCTTATCCTTTTTTACCTATCTGTAAGATTTGAAATTTCTCAGACATCAATCCTTGGCTCTCTTCTGGGGCTCATCTTACACACACACAAACACACACACACAGGAATGCTCAGAAATAAAACTAGAAAGATCTACTAGATAATAAAATATATTGCAAAATCTATATGGCAGGGGTCCTCAAACTATGGCCCGCGGGCCACATGCAAATACAAATATTGTATTTGTTCCCGTTTTGTTTTTTTACTTCAAAATAAGATATGTGCAGTGTGCATAGGAATTTGTTCATAGTTTTTTTTTAAACTATAGTCCGGCCTTCCAACAGTCTGAGGGACAGTGAACTGGCCCCCTGTTTAAAAAGTTTGAGGACCCCTGCTATATGGTGTGGTAACTGGCACACGAATGACAGAATTAGCAATGGAACAAGAAAAAACAATTCAACTGCGTATGAAAATTTAGTACACAATAAGGGTAACATCTCAAATCTATGGGAAAAGGACAAATTTGGGATATTTAACAGACATATGGAAAAAGATAAAATTAACTCCATACCTAATACCTACACAACAGGAAAAATTACAAACAAACCATATTTAATGTAAAAAATTAAACTATACAAATACCAGGATAAAACATAGATGAATTCCTCTATAACCTGGGAGTAGTGAATAACTTTCCTAATTATGATTCAAAATACAAAAGTAATATAAAATATTAAGTTTGTAAAAATTTTAAAAACATGGAAAATATCATATGCAAAGTAAAAAGAAAAATGACAAACTGGGGAAAATTGCAACTTAATATTATAGACAAAGTGTTAATATCCCTAATGTATAAAGAGCTTTTAAAAATAAAGAAGAAAAAGACCAATAATCCTATAAAAAAAAAAGGAGTGAATATATGAACAGACAGTTCACAGAAAAAATATAAAAATGGCCCTTAACCATATAAAAAGATTCTCAACTTCACTCAGAATATGAGAAAGGTAAAACAAAACTACAGTAGAAAACCATTTCTCACTATCTGCAGGTGAGACTTTAGGAAAACAGACACTTACATAAAAAGCTGATGGAAATGCAGAACGATACAACCCCGAAGGAAGGGAATTTGGCAACATCTAATAAAGTTATAACTGCATTTACCTTTGACCAGAAATCTGGTTCCTAGGAATTGATTCCAAAGACATATTAGCAACAACCTGAATGGTCTTGAAAGCAGATGCTTCCCCAAAGCCCCCAGAAAGGAACACAGCCTAGTGACACCCTGATTTCAGCCAATGAGACCCTAAGCAGAAGACCAGTTAACCAGTATCTGGACTTCTGACCTACAGATGGTGAGAATAAGTCTGTGGTAATTTGTTACAAAGCTACAAATTGTAATATGACCCTGTAGAAGGGGGAAAGGGTTCATACCATGGCCCAGAGATGGGGGAATAAGTCAGCTGTGTGAGAACTTAGGCCATCTAGTTTGGCTGGAGCAGCAGACAGGCAGATCTCAGGATTTATAGCACCTAAGGTTTTTGAGGCCATCTTTCTTGCCTCATCATCTAATGAGGGTGGGAGAGTCGAGTTTAGGAAGAAGGTCAAAGAGGGAAAGCCCCTGGGCAGGATGCAATGGCGGTGAAGAGCATATGATCACTGATATTTCATATTTACACTCAAGAATCTGTAAGTACTTTGGTTTACTTTTCTTCTTTCCTGGACACTCAGACTTTAAACAGTATGTTCTTAAAAGAGAAAAAAAAATTTTTTTACAAAAATGTAGCCTGTTATTTGGTACAAATTTCTCCTTTGTAAGTTTTCCTTTTATATGTCTATTTCTGCGGATAATTGAACTTGACTGTGATTCTGAATAGTTTTAAAGAAAGTACATTCTGATCTACTTGCAAAGGGAGGGGACCCTTGGCCTCTGCCTTAAGACAGCAAAATGGAAGGGGATGCAAGATACTTTGCTTATTTGCCTCCAAAACAAATCTAGCCCTAGGCCCAGGCCCTATTCCTGTGCCCAGCAGGGAGCAAGCCTTTGTTCAGAGACCACCACAGGTGTGAAGGGCACAGCATCAAAAACAGAAAGCAAAACTGCTGCATCTTTGGGCTCAAACAAGGGGAATCTGAAAACAACAGGAGATGAAGATTGTCAGGCACAAGGGAAACATCTTTTATCTTACTGCTTTGCTGTTCCTGATGACTTCTTCAGGCATCAAATCAGCGTGACACCATTCTTTGGGAAGTGTGTTATTTGGAGGCTTTAAATATATTATAAGATAAATCAAGACCCAACCCAGGAAAAAACAGGCGCGGCCCCCAGTCCTCCAGAGTTTTGTCAGACTCATCTCTCTTCCAACATTCCCCCACTTCTTGAACCTGAAGAGGTACTGACAATACAATTCTCCACCCAAAACCACCTCCATAAAAGTATCAGAGAAACCCATAGGACTTCCTGGAATGGGCGCTGAATATGCAAGAGGTTGGTCCTTCCACATGATGTTTCTTTTTTTTTTTTAATTTTTTTTTTAACATTTTATTGATTTTTTACAGAGAGGAAGGGAGAGAGATAGAGAGTTAGAAACATCGATGAGAGAGAAACATCGATCAGCTGCCTCCTGCACATCTCCCACTGGGGATGTGCCCACAACCCAGGTACATGCCCCTTGACCGGAATCGAACCCGGGACCTTCCAGTCCGCAGGCCGACGCTCTATCCACTGAGCCAAGCCGGTTTCAGCTCCACATGTTTCAATGGAAGTCCCCAAATCCCTCTTTGCATCTCTTGCCCATTACACCATTATCATCCACACATTTTTGCTAAAATATTTTTTAACTCATACTTTAAGAAAAAAATCCTCATTCAAGGATATTTTGCCCATTGATTTTTATTGAGAGCGAAAAGGAGGGAGACAGAGAGAGAAACACGGATGTGAGAGACACACATGTACTGGTCTCCAAACACACCCTGACCAGAGGAGAGGGGAGCGGGAGCAAACCCACAACCAAGGTACGTGCCTTTGACCAGGAATCAAACCTGTGATCCAGGGGCCGACACTCTGTCACTGAGAAAACTGGCTAAGGCTTAATTCATACTTTTAATCAACCTATTTATTACTCATTGTGTGAAGTAGATTTTCTTTAGTTTGTCCTAAGTTTAGTCCCATTGAGGTCAAGTAATGCTGTCAGGTTCTACTGACTAGAATTTGTTGAACCAGTCCACATTCCCACTGTCTTCACCTTTCAATTATTTAGCGTTCAATATGTATTCAAAATTAAATGAATTTTCCTTCACTGGTTTTATTGGTCCTAAATGAATTTTCCTTCACTGGTTTTATTTGTCCAGATCAAAGACTCCCATGCTTCCCTCACTGTCCACACACTTTCCACATTTGTCATGTTGAGCCAGCCAGTCCTAGATACAGGTTTAAACATAGGGGAAGAGGGTAAAAGGAAGAAGGTGTCTCTCATTAACCAGCCCCCACTGTTAGGAGGAGCAATTGCTGCCAGCAAAGTAGTAAATGAAGCCATTTACTTTTTCTTCCAACTGATGGGTGAACACATTGGCAGCACACACCCACCTCTGATATGACTCTCATTTCCATGTGAGCTAAAGTAGAAAAGAAATAAGTGTCATTTCCCCTATTGGAATGGGAAACCACTAGAAACCTCAAAAGAGAAAGGCAGGCCCATACAAAAAACCCTCATGCAGCTTAAGGACAAAAGAGTAAAACAGAAGAATTCATTTAAAAAAAAATGTATGTTTATACTGATTTTAGAGAGGGAGAGATATCGGCTGCCTCCTGCATGACTCCTCCCCACTGGAGATTGAACTTGCTAACTGGGCATGTGCCCCGACTAGGAATGGAACCAGTGATCTTTTAGAGCACTGGGCAATGCTTAACCAACTAAGCCACATGGGCAGGGCAAGGAATTTATTCTTTCATTCATTAATAACTATTTACTGAACACCAGCTACAAACAAAGCACAGTTCTGGGCCTTGAAGACCCAGATGTGAGCAAGACAGACCAAAATCCCTATTCTCTCAGCACTTACATTGTAGACGATAAACAGCATAGTAAAATATATTATATTAAATAAATAAGTGCTTAAGAGGAAAATAATGCAGAAAAAAGGATATGAGATGTCAAGAAAGGAAAAAACTTTTTTTCAGATAGTGGCCAGGGAAGACTTTGCTTGAAAAGATCACTCTTTTTTTAAAAAAATAATTTTTTACTTATGAAAAACTTATAAAAATAATACTGAGAGTTCCAACAATTCCTATATACCTCTCACCCAATTTCAGTGCCATTAACATTATCATCTTACATTACTGTGGTACATTTGTCAATATTAAGAAACCAACATTGGTACATTGCTAGCAAATGAACTTGAGACTCTTTATTCTGCACCATTTTTTTTCCATTGATGTTCTCTTTCTGTTCCAGCACACAATTCGGAGTATGACATTGCATTTGGATATCATCTTCTCTGGTCAATAATAATTTCTTGGTCTTTCCTTATTTATCATAGCCATGATAGTTTGAGAAGTACTGTCCAACTATTTTTGAGAATGTCCCTCAATATGGATTTGTCTGATTTTTTTTTTCCTCCGGATGACTGGGGTTACTCGTTTTTGAGGAAGAATATCACAGAGGTGAGTAACTCTTGTTCTCACATCCTATGCTTACTGGGTTTCTCCATTGTAAAATTACTATTTTTTCCCTTTCATAACCTTTTTATTTTTTAAGATTTTAAACTTGATTTTAGAGAGGAAGGAAGAGGAAGAGAGAAACATCTATGTGAAAGTGAAACATCGATCAACTGCCTCCTACACATCCCCTACCAGGGATCGAGCCTGCAACCCGGGCATGTGCTGACAGGGAATTAAAATGTCAACCTTTCGGTGCACGGGACATTGCCCAACCAACTGAGCCACACCAGGCAGGGCTCCATAACCTATTCTTTAGAAGTGAGTCACTAAGTCCAGACTACACTCAAAATTTTTTAGGCCCACCTCCTGGGGGAAGGAGCATCCATATATATTATTGCAATATTAATGTAAGAGAGGTTTATCTTTATTCATTCATTCAATCATTTGTTAATATGAGTTCAGGCTCATGTATATTTATTTTATACTCTAAGTTATAACCCAATACTATGTTACTTATTTTATTGTTTAAATCATTCCAGTTCTGGCCACTGGAAGAAAAGGTCACTTCTGCAAAAAGACCTAAGAGAAATGAGGAAGCTAGACACCAACCTATTTAGGAGAAGAGCATTATAGGTCCCAAAGTATGAGGAGCTTGGTTCATTCAGAGAACATGAGGGAGGCCAAGGTGGCTGGAGGGAAAGGGAATGTGAGAGAAAGTAGTAGGCGATGAAATGACAAAGGTAGTGGTGAGCCATACCATAGGGCTATGAAGGCCATGGAAGGGACTTTGACTATTACTTTATAGAAGGAAAGCCAAAGGACATTTTATACACATGACAAAAGCATCACTCTAGCTGCTGTGTTGATAACTAGACGTAGGTGATAAGGGCAGAAGGAGGAAGACCAGTTAGGAACCTACTACAATAATTCAGGTGAAAGATAATGGTGGTCCTAGGGGTAGGTAATGAGAAGTGATCAGATTCTGGATATATTCTGAAGGTAGAGCTGTAAGATTTACTGGCAGATAATTAGAATGTGGGTGTGTAAGAGAAAAAAGGAGTAAAAAATGGCAATGAGGATGTTGGTTTAGTAAATGAAAGGAGATAGTTGCCATTAATTGAGATGAGGAAGGTTATAGGAGCTCAGTTTTAGACATGTAAGTTTGAGATGACTATTGAACATCCACAGAAAAGTATCTCATAGGCCGACAGATAGATGGGTCTAGAATTCAGAGAAATATGGACTGGAGATTTAAAAAAAAAAAAAAAAAGCCTGGTCCAGCTGCTGTGGCTAAGTGGTTGAGTGTTTGAGTGTTGACCCATGAACCAGGAAGTCAGAGTTCAATTTCCCAGTCAGGGCATATGCCTGGGTTGTGGGCTCAATCCCCAGTAGGAGGCATGCAGGAGGCAGGCAGTCAATGATTCTCTTTGATCATTTATATTTATATTTCTCTCTCCTTCTTCCTCTGAAATCAATAAAACATATTAAAAATTTATATTTTAAAAATACATTTTAAAAATCAGGCCATCATCAGCATACAAATGAAATGTAAAGCCATTAAGCTAGATGAGATCACCAAGGACATAAGTGTAGACAGAGAAGAGTAGAAATCCAAGGACTGAACCTGGGGACACTCTGTCACTAACAGAAATCAAGACCTTCTTCCCTGCCCTTTAATCAGAGACATATTAGGAAGTTTTTCCCATTCACTAGTATTAGTACTGCTCTGCAGTCCATAACTTTCAGGTCTCTCAGTATGCGGCCTAAAACCTCACTCACCTCTCTGAAATTCCCACTCGTAATCTGCTCCTGTGCTGCTATGCAACTGGTCTTCTCCGGAAGATAGTCATTATTGCCACTATCCCTTTGCAAGCTGTTCCTCCCACCTGGAAAATCCTTCCTACTCCACACCCATGCCAGCTCTTTTACAACCACTGACTAGTATCCTATCTTCTGAGTTTTATCTAACTATTCAGACTCATAATGATCTTCCTCTCCAAAGCACCCAATCTCTGAATCTCTAAAACACTTGCTATCTGTATAACTAGATATTTATTGACCTGTGTGGCTAGTTAACTTTATATCTACACTAGAGGCCCGATGCACGAAATTCATGCAAAGGGCTCAGCCCTCGCAGCCACAATGGCTTGACTCGGCCCTCACAGCCCCAGCTTCATCCAGAAGGTCATCCAGAAGGGCATCCAGAAGGACGTCAGAAGGTCATTTGGCTGTCCGGTCTAATTAGCATATTACACTTTTATTTTTATAGATAGCTCTTTTATTTTTTTTAAATCCTCACCTGTGGATATTTTTCCATTGTTTTTTTAGAGAGAGTAGAAGGGAGGGAGCGAGGGAGGGGGAGAGAAAGAGAGAGAATGAGAGAGAAACATTGATGTGAGACACACACTAACTGGTTGCTTCCCACAGTTGCCCCAATCAGGGGTGGGGAAACCTGCAATTCAGGTACATACCCTTGACTGTGAATTGAACCCAAAACTCTTTGGTCTCCAGGCTGACATTCTAACCATTGAACAAAATTGGCTAGGGCTCTATATAGCTTTTATATGTACTACAGCTTCCTTAAGAAGGAGAACAGCATCTCAGCCTCTTCTATTCCCCTAACAACCTGGCACAAGTACATATAATATAACAAGGCTCAATAAATGTGTGGGGATTGTTTTATGTTGATCCCATTATCCAATCAGTAAGTTCCTTGAGGGTAGGGAGCTGTTTTGTATTTGTCCCTTATATGGCATTAGGCCGGACACAGGTGGGCACTCGATATCTGCTTACTATCAAGGAGGTTGATGACAAAGTCCCTGTCCCTGGGGATCCTACAGTTTCAGCACAAAACAATGAGAACATGTGTTCTGTGCTTGATAACCAGTATCCCCTGGAGCCAGCTATTTCCCGGTAAAAAGAGAAGTGCCCAAGAACCACAGAGAGAGGAAATCCCAGGGCATCTAATATGTGATGCAGAACAGGTTTGAGAGGTACTCAAAACCATGGTGTTCTCCACAGTGGCTGCACGAGTCTGCATTCCCACCAGCAGTGCACGAGGGTTCCTTTCTCTCCACATCATCACCAGGACTTGTCGTTTGTTGATTTGTTGATGATAGCCATTCTGACAGGTGTGAGATGGTACCGAATTGTCGTATTGATTTGCATCTCTCCAATGATTATGACTTTGAGTATGTTTTCATGTGTCTCTTGGCCTTTCTTATGCCTTCTTTCGTATTTAGGTCCGTTGCCCC
>NW_006296634.1:1534251-1535667 GCF_000327345.1 Myotis davidii | reverse complement strand
TCCTGCCCTATGCCAGACAGTCCAATTTCTCCCCGTATGATTCTGGGTCCCCAGAGACTCACCTGGAACTGGAGTTCAAAGCAGTCGGGAGCTTGAGACTCCCTCCAGATTGAAAAAGTCAACCGCGTCCTCAGTTGCCAGCCCTTTTGGCGTGCCCCTCTGTACCTCTGCGCTTTACTTCCTCACCTCCTCTGAGTCTCAGTGTGCTTTTCTCTTTCCTTCTAGTTGTATAATTTCCACTCAGCCAGCCTTCTTATGGTTCTGGATGATGTCCATTGTGTCTTTTAGTTGTATTTTTGAGGTAATTGTGTGAGGCAGCAATTTCCCATGTTTACCTATGCCGCCATCTTGGTTTCTCTGGAATTGCTTTTTAAATTTCTCTTTCTGTAAGTTCACAATTGGTGTATATAAATGCAATAGACTTCTTGGCATTAATTTTGTATCCTGCTATATTGCTGAATTCATTTATTAAGTTTAATAATTTTTTGATGGAGTCTTTAGGGCAGCGGTTCTCAACCTGTGAGTCACAACCCCTTTGGCGGTCAAACAGCCCTTTCACAGGGGTCGCATAAGACCATCCTGCATATCAGATATTTACATTATGATTCATAACAGCAGCAACATTACAGTTATGAAGTAGCAACGAAAATGATTTTATGGTTGGGTCACAACATGAGGAACTGTATTTAAAGGGCCAGAAGGTTGAGAACCACTGCTTTAGGTTTTCTATGTACAGTATCATGTCATCTGTGAATAAGGACAGTTTTACTTCTTTTCCAATTTGGATGCCTTTTATTTCTTCTTGTCTGATCGCAATGGCTAGTATTTCCAGTACTATGTCGAACAGGAGTTGGGAGAGTGAGCATCCCCGTCTTGTTCCTGTTCTTAGGGAAAATGGTTTTAGTTTTTTGCTCATTAAGTATGATGTTGGCTGTGGGTTTGTCATATATGGCTTTTATTATGTTTAGGTATGATCCTTCTATAATCACCTTGCTGAGAGTTTTTATCAAGAAAGGGTGCTGGGTTTTGTCAAATGCTTTTCTTTTTTAATATATTTTGATTTTTTACAGAGAGGAAGGGAGAGGGACAGAGAGCCAGAGGCAGCTGATCGATGAGAGAGAAACATCGATCAGCTGCCTCCTGCACCCCCCCCACCAGGGATGCGCCCGCAACCAAGGCACATGCCCCTGATCGGAACCGAACCCGGGACCCTCCAGTCTGCAGGCCAACGCTCTATCCACTGAGCCAAACTGGTCAGGGCAGTGTTCAAAGTTCTCTCTTTTTTATAAGGATGTCAATCATGTTGGATTAGGGCTGCCCTATTGACCTCATCTTGACTCGATTACGTCTGCAAAGCTGCTCTAAAAAGGAAGGAACTCTTAACTATTTACAAATAAGGACACACTCAGGGGGCCT
>NW_006296634.1:1490803-1532961 GCF_000327345.1 Myotis davidii | reverse complement strand
GGATTGTCAGGCCTTGGAGGGAAGGGAGGGGAGGGGGGGGGGAAGGAGGAGAGATCAACCAAAGGACTTACATGCAAGCTTATAAGCCTAACCAATGGACACGGACAACAGGGGGGTGAGGGCATGGGGGGGGGGAGGCAATGGGGCAATAAGAACACATATGTAATTCCTTAATCAATAAAAAAAAAATTTTTTTTAAAAACCATGGTGTTATCTTAGCCCAGACAAGAAGTTGTTCCAGCTGAGATGCTGGGCAAGAGAATCATAAAAGATGAGCACTTCTTTGGTGAATCTCTTCTAAGAACATAGGCAGAGAGCACATAAAATCTATATATATACAAAACCCTAATATGCAAATAGACCAAATGGCAGAACAACTGAACCAAACTATTGAACACTATGATGTGCACTGACCACCAGGGGGTACACACAGAAAACGGCAAGCATCAGCCACAGCAGGATGGTGGAGCAGGTGAGCGGGGGCACCAGACCAAGGCGGGGCACTGGTCTTTGTCATCGGGTGGTTACTGAAAATTTAGAAAGATCCTCTGGTGGTTAATGAAAATTCTTTGGTCCTGCACGCTGCGGTCCTGCCGGGTGCTCACACCTGCTGTCAGTGGGTGCGAGTGGTGGCTGCCAGTCCTGATCGCCCCTCAGGGCTTCTCCACCTCCCCCTGCTCCTGAGGGGTGACCGGGGACAGCAGCTGCCTCTCGCACCCACTGCTGGCGCCGGCCCCAATCACTCCAGTGCCAGTGGACCCAGTGCCATCAGCACATAGGAGCGGCGGTGGCAGGAGTGGGGCTGCCGGTAGACAGGGAACCCAAGACTGTGGCAGGAGGGTCACAGAGGATGGGCTGAGACCCGTCCTCTGCCCACTGCAGCCTCACGGCCCACAGTTCCTTTCAAGGTGCATGAATTCATGCACTGGGCCCCTAGTATATCCTATATAATAAAAAGCTAATATGTATATTATCCCCTTGACCGGGAGATCAACCAGGAGTTCGACAAGGAGTTCAACTAGGGGGTGGGGCCGGCCGGCTGGACAACCACCCTTGGCCTCTCCCCCTGGCCGGCCCTGCCCCAGATTAGCCCCCGCCCCAATCCCAATCAGGGGTAGGGGCAGCCCGCCAACCTCTGGCATCCCCTCCCCCAAGCCAGCCAGCCCGATCGGCCCTGATCAGGGCAGGCCAGCTAGACCCCACCTGTGCACAAATTCATGCACCAGGCCTCTAGTACATATATAAATATGTCCACTGTAGAATTATTTATAATAATGAAAACCTGCCGTAACCAGTTTGGCTCAGTGGATAGAGCGTTGGCTTGTGGACTGAAGGTTCCCAGGTTCAATTCCAGTCAAAGGCATGTACCTTGGTTGTGGGCACATCCCCAGTGGGGGGTGTGCAGGAGGCAGCTGATCGATATTTCTCTCTCATCGATGTTTCTAACTCTCTATCCCTCTTCCTTCCTCTCTGTAAAAAAATCAATAAAATATATTTTTTTAAAAAATGAAAACCTAGAAACCACCTAAATGTACAATAGTAATAATCAATTAAGCATAATTTGGTATATTCAGACAACTGATAAAGACCAACACTTGGAAAATGTTCAATGCGTACCTCATTACATGCTAGAGTCTCTAACTTTCAAAACTGCAAAATGTAGCTACCAGTTTCTAAAGGGAAAGATCAGCATCAAAATACTACGGACAGAATGACGACACTTCTGTAAAAACAACTGAAAGAAAGTAAGTTATAATGTTATCTTTACATCTGCATAATGGAATACGGGTGGTTTTGCTGTTGTTGTTTCCCTTTGTGCTTTTATGTATTTTCCAAGTTTTCTGCTTTAAAAACATTACTTTCAGGCAAAAAGAAAAGAAAAAAAAATTTAAGCAAACATGTAAGAACCAAATTCCCAACTCTCTAAGCATCTGACTGCCACAACGTAAAAATCAAAAACCTAAATCTTTCTCTCAGTCCCCTCACCCATACACCGAAGACAGGGAAACTATAAGACTAACAGCTTCTTGAAGGAAAGATTCTATTCTGTTGATCTTTGGTTTCCCACCCCGGAGTTCTCAACATTCTGTCAGGCATCCATTTAAGAGCTCAGTAAATATGAAAGGGAAGGAGGAAGTGTGGGGAACTTTTAAGGCACAGATGCTGCTAACGCAATGATATTACCCTACCCACTACTACCCTCTTCACCCCATCCTTGGTCTGGTCCCTTCCTCTCTTATCTCTAGGCATTGCACAGGCCAGCCAAGTAGCTCTTAGAACAGACAAACTCCCGATTCTCTGCACCACAGCATTCATCTTTTGCATTTTCCCACTTTCCTTTCTCCCTCCTCTTAAAAGGTGATCTTGTCTTTCAGCTAGTACAGTGTGCTGCACTGAACCTGCATGCCCATCAGTCTGCAGAGAATCATTGAGAGAATGATTTGAATAATAAAACCAGAACAAAGTGATAGCTTGGAGAGAGACTGGGTGTTGTACCATCAATTTAGAGACTCATTTCAGTGGCTAATGGAGTCACTGGAGACATTAGCCTAATTTTTGCCAGGAGAGTCCAGCAACACAGCAGTACTAAATAAACATGGGCACAGAGGACCCTGCTCATCTCAGACAGAATGTGAAGAATGAAATTAGCAGCACTGCATTTATGGTGCAGAGAAAAGCAAACCCGCACTCCCTTTCCCAATTTATCAACACACACACAGAGGACTGTGTGTGGGAGTCAACACAGGCATGAAGTTCAAGGGAAGCCAAGACCCTTGAAGAGGCCCCCATGGGGCACTTATGGAGTAGGGGAAAGTTCATTTTAAAGGGCATCCAATAAATGCAGCCCTACAACTGATCTTGTCATTGCAAGCCCTATATGCTGCAGGCCTGAGAAGGCTCCAGAATCTTTCAGCAGGTCAGCTTGCTAAAGCCCAAGATGGGGAGAAAAACCTACAAAGATCAGACAAGAGGGAGAGGCTCAGCAACAGACACACCTACACAGACTCAGGGGATGGGGAGGCTATTCCTAAAACAAGAGCTTCCCATTGGCTAAGCTAAAAAGAAGCCAGATCTGGTCTGACTCAGACTTACCTTAAGTCTCTTCCCATGTAGTTAGTATCCTTGATGCAGGAGCCAAGTAGCTCAGGACCCTTTGCTTTCCTGTGGTTGCGTAGTTATATGAAGAGGGGAATATAAGCCTCAGAGGCAGTAACAATATTCCTAGGGAGCAGTCTCTGAGGGACTCACTACTCTCTCCTAGGCTGCAGTGGGCCCAGCATGGGCCTCCCTGGATGGCCAGGCTGAGGAAGAGACTCCTTTCTCTTGTTCTAACAGGGTGGTGGGCCAGCAACTCTCTCTCTGCCCCTATAGATTTCTTACTGTTTCTGGTCTCCCAAAGTCTCACTGTGCCCTCTACTCTGTTATCTTAGGTTCTTTTGACCATCCTAGGCATGAGTGAGAAGAAAACATATTTAACCAAGTCTTCATAACCAAGGATTTTCTAGAACCCAGTGTTCCTTTTTCCTTTTCTCTCCTCCATCAGAAGGCAAAGGAGAGCCAATGTCACCTGGCACTAGCCTGGAAGCCTCAATGACTTAGGTCAATGCTGTAATGACAGACACGAAGACACCTGTACATCCAGACATGTGAGTGGAATGGTGGGGCTACCTACCTTCCTATTCAAAATGGATTCCTATGTGAACTCTAGTGCTTAAGGTCAAGGCACTATGCTACATTCTCACTGTACTCAACACAGGGGTAGGCACAGAGCAAGTGCTCAAAGACCGCAGAACTTGAATTCTCATGTCTATGAGGTCCCTGGAATGTGAGTGACTTCATTATACCTCACAGATACTAAAGGACAGCCCTATAGGAGAAGCAGGGGTTGCTTGGAAGGAAAAGTAGAAGAGACAATAAGCTGGACACCCCAAACTCCACCCAAGAGGCATACACAATGAGGTGAGCAGAACAGGGACAGGGAGGCACGACATGCTTTTTATACACATAGCCTGTCTGCCAACATTTACTGGATGGCAGAATCCTAGATCTGTGGGTGAGGACTGAGTCACATTATAAATTTCCTTTTTCTAAGCAGCATGTGTAAAAACTCCTCCATCTCAGGAAGAGAAAGTGGGGAGGAGGGGGGCAATATGTGGGGAAGATGGTGGTCTGTAATTAGAAACACAGATTTCATTCTAATACTAGAGCAAAATTACAAAGGGTCCATTCTAGAAGAAGCTAAAAGAGCTAGACTGGAACTCTGGTTAAAGTCAAAATACCACTGCCATGAAACTGTATCATCTCAGTTTGATAATTTCCCTATAAAAAAACAAATCTTCCTATAACCATATATCAATCACGCACTGCAATTTTAGAAATCTATCCAAACAAAAACAAAAACAAAAAATCAGCGATTACCAGAAACTCTAAATGCTAGACACTAGAAGCTGAGCTCTAGCATAATTAGAGGAGATTCTGAATGGTGCCCTGAGGCAGACTATACAAGAACAGAGTAGAAAGGAATTACATACACTTAAAAAGCCCATTTAGGGAATAGGCTGTGCATAATGCATGTAGGCCCAAGAGTGCACACTCCTAACAGCCAGCTCAGAGGCAGGCTGTGAGCCGAAAAACTGGCAGATGGCTGCCCCAGTGGCAACCGTGCACGCTCCAATGGCCACCTCCTCTGGTTCACCCTTAGGCAGAGGCTTATTCTCCCATAAGGGATGGGGTTGGGCCAGCAGCTATTACCCCAAAGAACAGTGACTTTCCCTAGGAAAAGTAAACATTTCCATCAGAAGGCAGAAGCAATTTCTGTACAGGGAAAAGGAGCCATAAACATAAAGTTGCTCATTCAAAAGAGACAGACGATCTCCACAAGCCAAGCAGTGCCAAACGGTCTGTAAAGGGTTTGCTCATCCATCAGCACAAGTAGCTGGTGGGGGATGGGGAGCAGGAGTGTGGAAGGCCTATTTAGGGTCCAGGATTCCCTGGCCTCAGGCCACTTGTTATTTGATTGAATAGAAGCCCCAAAAGAGTAGAAGCTGTCTTTCCACTGGGACTATAGCCTGAGCAAAGATGCAGCAAAGGTATGATTTGAGGCAGTCTCTCTCTCTCCTCTAGCCCCAGTAGTCCCAATCCTTCCAATCCATACCCAAGGTCTGTCCACTTCAAGCCTTTGCATTCACAAGCCTTCAAAGGTAGTTTGCTGTTTAATATTGAGCCAAATACTTCTGCCTCATACCACCATTCCCCTCCTTTTCTTTTTTAGTCACATGTGACTAAAAGAGAAATGACAGTTCACCAGTCTTATGCCTAAAGTAATCTATAGATTATGAACTCTGCCTAATACAGTACATAATTCAGAGCCCAGCCATTCGTCACACTATTGAGTAATCCACACACATCCCAAGGATTTGACAATAAAATCCGTAAGTCAATACCAAAAAGCAGTATACCTTAGTCATTGAGTTAGAATACAAAGAACAATTTTTAGCATTGATTTTTTTTAACTTAGAAAATATGGTTGTCCAAGGATAAATACTTGTAAGGGAGTTGTGTGCTGGAATAAAGTCTTTATGCTTCCCAGACCCTTCTGACAGCTGACTTCAATGCAAAAATAAAAACTCCAAGATTCACATTCTCCCAATGATAATAATGGCTTTCTTCTACAAACCATGCTATTGGCATAACAGAGATGGCCACATCAGTAATAAGAAAAGCACATGTACCTTCTGCACCCAAGAACAAGCAAAATACCTGCTTTGTGCAAAAGCAAGGCACTTAAAACAAGAAAGAAAATGATAAATTATTGTAGAGCTGGGTTTGAACTTAGTTTTCTTTCTTCTGGATGATCAAACAGTAAGCATGAGCATAGGGGTAGGCATCAAATCTGCAAACATATTGCCATAGTGATTGGTGCTTAGATAGAGGGATAAAACAGAATTAATTTATATTCCAAGGCACAGGGACAAGTGCCCTGACCATTCAGCCCTGCCAAATGAGTGGCCTCCTTCCCAGTCCCTCTACAGCACCAATGCAGGATCAGATCTGGCTGTGTCTGAATAATCATCTGACCAATTACCTTCCTAAAACTGACTTCTAGTCAGGACGCAGCAGTTGTGTGGGTGCTAAAGAGGCAGGCGTTAGGGCCCCTTAGTAAGAGCCCTCCCTCTGACACAAAAGGGGAGACAGAGGCAGGTGTGATCTGCTATGCAAGGCTCTACCCTGGTCAGTTTCTCCTTTACTTAACAGGTCACTGGGATAATCACTTATTTTAATTTTATATCTTGAAATAATTTTAGACTTAGAGAAAAGATGAAAAAAAGACTCCAGAATTCCTATATGCCTTTCCCCCAGCTTTCCCTGCTATTAACATCTAATGTAACCATAAAACAATTATTAAAACTAAGAAATTAATATTGGTACAATAGTGGTAACTAAACTAAATACTTTATTCAGATTTCACCAGTTTTTCCTTTAGCATTCTTTCTTTCTGTCCTAGAATCTAACCTAGGATACCACAACGCATTTAGTTGTCACGTCACCTTAGTTTCCTCCAATCTGTGATAGCTCTTCAGTCTTTGTTTTTCTTGAGTTGGACATAATTGAAGAGTACTGGTCAATTATTCTTTAGATGGTACCTCAATTTAGGTTTGTCTGGTATCCACTCATTTTTATTACAACAGAAGCTAATATTTATTGAGCTATAACTATGCACCTGGCACTAAAGTAAACACTTTATATGCTTGTCTTCTTTACTACTTAGGATAACCCTCTGAGGTAAAACTTACTACCCCTAATAATAATAATAATAATAATAATTACCTCTGAGGTATTATTACTATCCCTATTTTACAGATATTATTATTATAGGATATTTCATTAAACCTTAGTGGAATTAAGTAATTTGCCCAAGACTACCCACCTATAAAAGGCAGAGCTGAGGTGTGAACCCAGGTAGACTGACTCTACAACACTCTATTGTCTATATTTTCAAGTAACTGTGACAACAACCAGATGCCAAAATACAGCCTGGATTCTGCCCTCCATCAATCCCCTCTCTAGAGGACACGCCTCTTTGAAGAAAGGGTATTCTAGAATTTTGTCTTTTTCCAAAGGAAACAAACTAATCAAATTTAATTTGATTTAATTTCCAAGTTCTACTATACATCCATAAATTTCTTTCTCTTGACAAGAAATGCCTTCCTGGGCTAAGGACAAAGATGAGGTCATTGTTCTCCTGAGACCTCACTCCTGACTAGTACCAGGCAGATGGGAAATATATGAGCATGTAATTGTGCTCAACTCAAGAGAACTCTCTTCCAAGGGAGTTGCTAGTATATTGAGACACTGTAGTAACAGGACAAAAAAGAAAAGAAAAAAAAAGAAGGGGAGGGGAGGGGAGGGAAAGGGTCGGAGGTGACAGGAGCGGAAAGAAGAGAAAAGAAAAAAAGCCCAGCAGGTGTGGCTCAGCTTGCTGAGTGCAGTCCTGTGTACCAGGAGGTTGCAGTTACATTCCTGGTTAGGGCACAAGCCCAGGTTGTGGGCTCAATCCCCAGTAGGGGGCATGCAGGAAGCAGCTGATCAAAGATTCTCTCTCATCACTGATGTTTCTTTCTCTCTCTCCCTCTCCCTTTCTCTCTCTGAAATAAATAAAAAATATATATATTTTTAAAAATGCACCCTACTGAGGTTGCTTCTTTTCTATGTCATGCCTAGAAGCGTCCAATGAGAGGCAACACAAACCGGTACCTCCTCTTCAGCATTAGGCTCTTCGGCAAAGTTGATACATAACTCATTCATGTAGCACAGGGGGGGTGGGGGGGTGTCAATGGACAGGGCTGTGGGAAACAAGCCAGGAAGAACTCCAGCTGCACTCCAGGATTTGTTTTTTATGCTTATGACTTTAGATCACTCAGTTCCACTGATGTGATTTTTCCCAAATCCCCTCTCTGGCAATGCTAATGTGTTTTTCCTCACATTCTAACTGATCAGCAAAATATGTGGCTGAAAAGAATTGGCTTGGAAGTAATTTCTTTGATGTTGACAGAATTGAGAAAATATTCCACCAGCTATACACCTCCATGTCTATCCATACCTGTAACCTGCCACTCAGCCGCAGATAAAGGCCATTACAGCAAGGGAAGAAAGAAGGCAAGAGGGCAAGGGAGGCAACAAGGGAGAAGAGCTGAGAGCATAAAAATGAGTGAGAGAAAAAAACAGAGAGCAAGAGAGAGAGAAAGAACATTCAGTTCAACCTGTCACTACAGAACCAAGACTTTCACTGACATGCATAAGCAGTGTTAGATGATGCCAGCAAATAGGTGAAGACTCAGCCTTCCTTTGATTTGTCTTCTCTTACTTCTTCCAACTTCCCTTCACACACACCCACATACTCCCGCCAACCATACCCTAACCCCATCACTAAGATGCGCTCCTATAAATCAAATATTTCATTTGGCTACCCCTATTACTACCAGCTTTGTGCAAGAAAAAGCTGCTTCCCTTTGAAATCTACCATTCTATACCTGACTCCAAGGTATCCTCAGCTAGCCATTTGGATCAAATATTGGAGGTTAAAATGCTAATGGTATTTAGAGAACAATTCCTCCAGCCTCTCCATCTGCAGTCTAACCCAGTGGGAATCTAAAGCCAGTTTATAGCCCTCAAATTACTCTGTACACAGGACTACTTGCTCCATTGTGTTTAGAGAAACCTGGATCTATCCCTGAGACCCTGAGATCTAATCTAGGAAATGAAGATAGGGTAGCTTGAATAATTCTGCATTCTCCTGAATAATTTCCCCCAAAATTGTTTTGTTCCCACCTAGACCTCAAATAACTACTTTCAATCAATGAGCCTATAGTTTCTATCATCAGGAGAAAGGAAATCCTAGAAAAATCAATGGGATCTGAGCCGCCCCACGCCCCACCCCCTTCACTGACCAACCATGAGCTCCAAGAGACCTTTATGGAGCACTCTGAAGCCCCTTAAGTAATGTACACAAAGCACCAAGCACAAGGTGCTTTCTCCAAAAATGTTAGTTTTCCTCCCTTCTCCAACAGCTAGGCTACAGTTCCTGGCTGCCTCCGTCATTCTTGGCCATGAGATATAAGACAATCTCTTCGCCCTCTGTCCAAAAGCCTGACTTGGCAAAACCAGGATGAAAGAACAAGATGATGTTCGTGCGATTTTCAGGGGGCTTCTGGAGTGGGAGACAGAAAGTTTCCTTTTTTCCTAGGCAAAAAGAAAAACGTACAAATACACCATATTACTCTTCCATAAAAATGCACCTCCGCCCAGATAAACTAATTATGGCCACAGATAACTGGTGCTTAGATAGAGGGATAAAACTGAAAACTTTGATTCAAAGAAATGGTTCTCTCTTTCCAAACAACTGCATTATACAGAACAGAAACACTATTCTCGAATTAAAGAAATTAAAATACAACTCAATCTTTGTTTGCCCAAATCAACATATTACAGAAAATAAGGCAAGATCAACAACCTAGTAGTTTATGAACATTAACGAAACAAAACCCTAACATGAACAGAAATATAATCAGATGGATTAGAGCACAAGCAACAAAAGGCTTGCAAAAGAGCCCTCTGCACATAAGCTCTGATTCATTCAAGTTCTTTTCAAATCTGCCTAGAACAGTGATTGGCAAATCACTCTTTGGCCCCTTTAGTGTGGCTCTTCCACAAAATACCATGTGCGGGCGAGCATGTCCAGTACGATTGAAACTTCGTGGCCCATGCGCAGAAGTCGGTTTTCAGCCTGGGTGAGTCTATTTTGAAGAACTGGCGTTAGAAGAAGTGGGGGCTGTCAGCGGGAGACACTGCGCAGGCGGGCTGCGGGATACGCAGTGCGGGGGGGGGGGAGGCACGCGCAATTCATGCACCAGTTGAGGATGGGAGAGTTGGAAGGGGTCGACCTCAGCAAATCAGTTTGAGGGTGTTTTTAGCAAAGGCCAGCTTAGGAGTACCCTAATTAAGTTAATAACAATGTACCTACCTATATACTTTAAGTTTAAAAAATTTGGCTCTCAAAAGAAATTTCAATCGTTGTACTGTTGATATTTGGCTCTGTTGACTAATGAGTTTGCCGACCACTGGCCTAGAAGATCAGTCAGTCACTGCTGAGGTATCACCCCCTCTGTGACCCTGGGTATTGCAGGAGCCTCCAAGAGTCTTGACGTTGCCTATTTCAGAAGAGGGAAGATTGGAGCAGGCTCATAGGAATTTCCAATAAAGCTCTCAACTTGCCCCATAGGCCAGACAGACAAGATCTCCAAAGACAATCCCTTAATGATCTATCCATCATTCCTCACCCTCCAGCTATCCACTGTCCAGGGATCAAATTGCTCTAGAAAGTCACCAAACCCACTGATCCTGGCCCACCACCAAGTCAGAATGTCAGATGTCAACTGGGCACTTCCTGATGCTGGGCAATGGTTAGTTCTAACCTCTTGATTATCTAAGCACCTCCTCACAAAGGTTCTTCCTAACATCTCCATTCCTCAAGCACCCAATCGAATCCTTCTCTTTCATCATCCAAGGTAGAAGCCCCATCCTTGGCTTGGCTCAGAAAACTGAAGACATCTAATGAAAGCTTCCTTAAGTTCCTTCTATATCTCTCACACTTTTCCTTGTTTTCTTCTAGCCTCTGCTTCTAATTTCTAAGGCTCAACATATTCACAAGGCCAACACTTTCCATCTGCCACCTAAACAATTTTGCCTAATCAGTTATCTCCTCGCTGGAATTCAAATATGTCAAACACTTCGTCTGCCCTCTGCCTTCCAACATACACAAAATCTCTCCCTACTCAGCTTCAATGTCCCTGCCTCTGGGAAATCTTTCCTTCAAGGCCCCTCTTCTGTGTTCTCACAGAGCTATATTCCTGTCTGGGGGTCCTCCTACCCCACAAGCCTACATAGGCAAGTCTCGGTCAATTCCCACCATGGTATCTCCTGCATCAAGCACTGTACCTGAAACATTATAAGAGCTCAACAAATGTAATGTGAAATAAGTAAGTTTTTTTATGTGGCTATCTCTAAAATTACCATTTTAGTTCTCTCTTTCTACTATTCTCAAACCCAGGAGTTTATATTGTCTTTCTTCATTTCACCTCCCATTCATAGCACAGCCCCTGAATGAACTCAACTACTCACTCAGAGTTTACACTTACTTTCATATCTTTAGATCTACTGCCTTGTCAGTTCTCCTCATCTCCCTTCCCTCCCAGGGCTCCCCTATACTTCCCATTACCACCATCCCATTGTTCCCCTACAGATCCCTGCCTCTCCAGCCAAGTAGATATATTCTCACTTTTATGTCTCTATTCATGTCATTCCTCTTCCACTCATGTTTCCTGCCTGTCCTATTCTCTACCTACTCAAATATTATCTCCTCTTAAGTTACTGGTTAGTTCCTACCTCCAGTGCTGTGACAGAACTAAGAATGGAACAGGTTGGCGTTGGTGGTATAGTGGTGACCATAGCTGCCTTCCAAGAATGGAACAGGTTCTAGAAAAGGACCTCTCATTCCAGCTCCAGCCCAGCCCTTGAGAGCTAGTCTCAGCCCTAAATAGTCCCGTCCTTGGAGATAGCTTGGACAGTCTTAGCCAGCAGGATGAGGCCAATATTAGAGAAAGAAGGGAAGTAAGGGCTTCATAGATTGTCTAAACTAAAGCCAAGCCCTAGGTATGAAGGCTACAACTGGTTTTGGTAGCTTGTTTTCCATTATCCCTACTGCAGACTGAAATGAAATGTTTTCCATTTCAGCCAGTTTGGGCATCCAATCTTTGAGAGCTGAGACTGTGCAACTCTGCTAAACACTCTTTATTAAACCTCAGAGAGAACAGGTGGATAGAGGAAGCAGAGGAAGAAGAAGATAGGGACCCAGGGAGAGGATTAAACATACAAATACTTATTAGAAAGCAGACGGCAAACAGCTGCTCTCCCTTACCACTCAAGCCCACAGATTGCAAACTGGACCCTGGCCTGCTCCATCCTTGTAATGAAGGCCAAACCCCAGGCAGAGATGCTCAGGTGCCAGTGCAGAGTTCAGCCAGCTAGTCTCAAAGTGGACTCAGCGTTGGCAGTGGCTGCCAAAGAGGTCACAGGCCTTCCTGCCCTGGCCTCCATCTGTTCCCCCAGTGGGGTGTGGGATTTGATTGCTACAGGGCAGTGGTCAGCCATCCTGAGAGAATTCCACATATGGGAAATGAGATCTCTCTGAAATAAAAAGATCTAAACCAGTGATGGTGAACCTTTTGAGCTCGGCGTGTCAGCATTTTGAAAAACCCTAACTTAACTCTGGTGTCGTGTCACATATAGAAATTTTTTAATATTTGCAACCATAGTAAAACAAAGACTTATATTTTTGATATTTATTTTATATATTTAAATGCCATTTAACAAAGAAAAATCAACCAAAAAAATGAGTTCGCGTGTCACCTCTGACACGCGTGTCATAGGTTCGCCATCACTGCCCTAGAGAGTTCCCCCTGACTAACTCATATTACCAAGGAGCAAAGGAGATGCTCAGAGTGGAGAATTATGAACAAAGGCTGGGGAGGTGGCAATAATGGGGGGAATGGGCTGGAAGTATAAGAGGAAAAGAAAAAATAAGTTACTGGGGAATCCTCAAGAGACTTTAAAAGCTTCAAAGTTGGGGAAGAAAGCATTGTGCAGAAGTAAGATGCACCAATGATAAGCTCTGTTGAACATCTCATCCTAAAAAGTTGCTGAAGACAGCAACTTGTGTTCAAGAGAGGAGACAAACTATCCCACAACACATACACACACAAAAGACATGCTGTTTCCTCTATCCAGCTCCTGCTACACTTTTCCAGCACTGCACTTGAGCCAGGGTGAAAGATCATTCAACAGAGGCCCCATCCTATACCTTTCCCTCAGGTGATTACCTCCTGGTGGCAGCCAAGAAGTCTCACTGTACCACTCTGATGAGCCACAGGAGCTTAGGTATGAACACCACTGCTCATGGGCCTTGGGGAGGGACTATGCCTGTGTGTGAAGAACAAAAGCAGATCATACTCTTGTAGATCATCCTGGGAAATGAAATGACCCATAAAGAAGATCCCTCCAGACTAGGAGAGAAAAGGAAGGTCACCTCCCTCCAAACCACAGAGCTGGGGAGGGAACAGAGAGTATTGGGAGCTTTGCCCCTTAGTACTACCTCAACTGCAGCCTGTGGTATAATAAAAAATGTATCTGATCTTCATCCCTGGTTTCTGGCACAGAGTTCCTAAAACCCTTGGAATTTCCTGAATGTTATCTTTTTTAATTCCCAAGTTTATGCCAATGAGATGACTCCTGGTGAGGGGCCTTTAAATAATTTTAAGGTGGGAGCTGATCACCAGAAAGACCAAGCTATGATTAGAAGATTGGAACTTTTAGCCCCATCCCCTTACCTCCAGGGAGGGGAGAGGGGGCTGGAGATTAAGTTGAATCACCAATGGCCAATAGTTTAACCAATCATGCCTATATAATGAAACTTCCATAAAAGCTCCTAAAGAATAAGGTCAGAGAGCTTCCGGTTGGTGAACACACAGAAGTGCTGGGAGGGTGGTGTGCCCAGAGAGGGCATGAAAGCTATGAATCTCTTTCCCCATATCTTGCCCTATACATCTCTTCCATTTGGCTGTTCCTGAGTTGTACCCTTTACAATAAATCAGTAAAGTGTTTTTCCTGAGTTCTTCAAGCTGTTCTAGGAAATTGTCAAACCTGAGAAGGGGGTCGTGGGAACCCCTAATTTATAGCTGATCAATCAAAAAAGTTCAAGTGGCCTGGAACTTTCAACACATCTGAAGCAGAGATGGGACACTAAGCCATTAAACTGTGGGATCTGACACTAAGTCCAGGTAGATAGTATCAGAAGTGAAGTGAACTGTTGAACATTCAGTTGGTTTTGGAGGATTAGAGAATCACACAGCCCCATCCAAGCTGCAAGGAACCAAAGGCTTCACAGAGACAAGTGCTCCTTCAGACAGATGTCTAGGGCCTTCAGGAAATCAGACTTCTCTCTTAAATACTTGAAACAGAGTAGTTGGTCTACTATAAATGAGGTTTATACAATTCAATTCCCTCCCATTGCTTGTGCAGATCTGAAATGATCTGACCAGATGGCTGGTGCTCTATAATTCTTGGATTGCTCTCATCAGTTGATGATTTGGATTTTTTTCCCTTTTTTTTTTTTAACCCCCTCACATGAACGTGTTCTTGCACAGACTTCCTGCGTGCTCCCATCAAAAGAGCTCTTTGTGCTAATGTTAATATTTCAGAGGCTCTCATGGCCTCCTGAAAGTCAGCTCAGGTCAATAAGAAACCCTGAGCTTCCCTGAGCCCACATGGGGCAAGACAAGGGAGCCCTTTGCCCAGGCTGCCTTGTCACCTCCACTTCTCCTTCAGGTCTTCAAGGAAAGGGAGCCAGCAAAGGTATATTTTTTCAAATGACAACTATAACCACTTCTTGAATATTTCCTATATGCCAGGCCCTGTGTGAAACATTTTATACATGTTGTTTCAGTTTTGTTGTTTCAGTTTTACATCATCTTTGTGAAGTAGGTATTTTCATCCCCATTTTCAGATGAGGAAACTACGGTTCAAAGATTCCAATCAACCTGATCAAGACCACACAGCTCAAATAGAGAACTAACAATGGGGGTGAAAGTTTATCATCCTAGAATTTGACTCACTGCTCCAGCAAGATCTCAAGGGTAGAGATTGAAGGCCCTTGCCTTCCCCCTCCCTTGTGCCCTTACTGGGACACTTCCACCAAAACATCCAAAAACACTTTAGTGCCTTTTTCTGTCTCTGTGTCCTCTGTGAGACTATGAGCTGCTGGAAGGCAGGGGCATGTCCCACTTGCTATCCAAAGAGACAGATTGCACAGTGGTTAGGAGCCCAAGCTTAGGGTCAGACAAAACTAAGTTTGAATTCTGACTCTACCATTTATTGGTCATTTGGCTAAGTCAGTTCTCCTCCCTGAAATTCAGTTTTGTCTATAAAAATAAAGGTGGTTATAGCACCTGCCCTCAAAGAATGCCTGGCACAGTTGATGCTTAGTAAATGTGATCTATTATCTGTATTTCCAGCTACCAATACAGTGTCTGGCACAAAATAGGATCTCAGAAAATACCCAGGGAGCACAAGCCCCACTATTCATGGCTGTGACCAGCTTTCATAATAACAAGTACATAGATACAAAGTCCTAGGTTTTAGGGGTCCTCAGTCCCAGGACAAACTCCTGAGTTCCATGCCCAGAACCCACAGGACTTGCCAGCAAACAGCTTTCCTCTGCTTGCTTGCGAACAGTTGATGCTGAATCCACATTTAAATGCTTTCTGTGCTTCCATAAGGTGAGACAGATCCCAAAATAAACCAGAAAAGAGAGAGAGAGAGAGAGAGAGAGAGAGAGAGAGAGAGAGAAAGAAAATCACTTCCAGGAACAAGCGGCTCACAGTGAGGGTGCTGACAGTAATAAAAGAGGCAGGCTTACTTCAGGAGAGTGACCTGCAGCTACTCCAGGGCTGAGTGGCTGGGGCCTAATTCCCACCTGGCCTGGTGGGAAGACCCATGAAGTCATGGGTTGGTCCCCTGGTATTCCAACACATAACTATAAATCTGCCTTTAAATGAGCCCAGACCACGTACCCTAGTATCTCCTCCTTGGAGGCCTGGGGACAACAGAGCTGAGATCCTCCCTTCAGAGACAGAAGGTACTAAACTAGGTTCAACATAAGCTAGCCACTTTGCCATTTTCTTAAAAATCCCCAAAAGACACACCACCACCTTCTTATGCCATGTCCCTGACTCTGGCAGGAAATGCTGTGTTAACTCCTTCTGTTCCCTCATCAAAAATCTCTGTAGAGCCCTACCCGGTTTGGCTTGGTGGATAGAGCATCAGCCTGTGGATGAAGGGTCCCAGATTCAATTCTGGTCAAGGGCACATGCCTGGGTTGTGGGCTCGATCCCCAGTGCGGGGAGTGCAGGAGGCAGCCAATCAATTATCCTCTCTCATCACTGATGTTTATCTCTCTCTCTCCCTCTTTCTTCCTCTCTGAAATCAATAAAAATATATTTTTTTGAAAACCTCTGTAGAGGGAGAGAGGGAGAGCATTTCTTGAGGGAAGTCTCTCTTCACCATAAGTTCTCTTCCCCATCTAAGGCACAAAAGACAGGAAGACTACATACTCATGTCCGGTCACTAGCACTAGCATCTAATAAAACAATCAAGTTGAAGGGGTGGCACTAATGGAAAAATTACCATTTAAAATCAGCACTTCAGAGAACCAAGATGGTGGCATAGGTAAACACCTGTACTTGCTGCCTCCCACAATCACATCAAAATTACAACTAAAATACATAACAACTATCATCCACATCAGCAGGGAAAGTTGGCTGAGTGGAAGTACTACAACTAGAGAGGTAAAGAAGAAAGTGCATTGAGACTGGTAGGAGGTGCAGAGGCGCAGAACGGGCTGGCATCTGGGTGTGCCGCTTTTTTAATCAGGAGGGAAATACAAGCTCCCACTTGCTCTGAGCTCCAGTGCCAGGCGAGACTCGGGGGGACCCAGACACATACGGGGAGAAACTGGACTGCCTGGCATCGGGGCAGGAACGTGGGGGTGGCTTTCTTTCTGACGGAGGTGCTTGCAAGGGTCATTGTTCCTGTACTGGGACCTCCCCGGTGCAGGGCTGACTGGCAGCCACTGCTGTTTGTTCTGCCCTGGAGATTCCCTGAGACCCTGCCCTACTCAATTTACAACCCCACCCAAGCTGTGCACAGTGGTTTTTGCATATGAATGGCCTGTCCTTTCTCAGCCTAAAATCTGTCAAACAAGCTGCAGCTGGGTCAGGGAACCCCAAAGCTATCAATAAAAGGCCCAAGGCCACACCAGCACCAGCCTGCCTTGCTTCATAGCTGGACCTCGCCTGAGTACTTCCAAACCCAATACAAAGAGGAGGAATCTGCAGATCTCTCTGTAGCCCCAGGCAGTGGCTGACTTTGCACCTTCTTGGAGATCCAAGAGCCAGTGTACCCAGTGGTCAGAATGGGACCATCCAGATTACAAACTCCTCAGATCCATAAGGGACACACTCAGGGGGCAGACTCAGTGAGCACCAAAGCCCCACTGAAGCAAGTCTTGCCCATAAGGGTGTCTCCTGCACAGCAGCTCTTCCATTGTAGACACAGCTGATTCTCACAGCCAATTGGCCTGAAGGGCAATTCCTCCCAGTGATACCTACAACAATCAAGGCTTAACTACAACACGACTGTGCACACAGCCCACAAAGGGGTGCACCAAGAGTGTCCCCCTCGGGTGATTGGGGAGGCGGAGCCACTGGGCCCCATAGGACACCTAGCACAGAAAACCACTCTGTCAACACAGGGAAACATAAAAAATGTGGAGACAAAGAAACAGGTCACAAATGACAGAAATGGAGGAAAGCAAACTATTGGTTATAGAGTTCAAAACCACGGTTATAAGGTTTTTCAAGAATTTTCTAGAAACCGCCGATAAATTTAGTGAGACCCTCAAGAAATCTAGAGACACCCTCGAGGTTATGAAAAAGGACCAACTAGAAATTAAGCATACACTGACTGAAATAAAGAATATTATACAGAGTTCCAACAGCAGACTAGAGGATCACAAGAATCAAGTCAAAGATTTGAAACACAAAGAAGCAAAAAACACCCAACCAGAAAAGCAAAAGGAAAAAAGAATCCAAAAATATGAAGACAGTGCAAGGAGCCTCTGGGACAACTTCAAGCGTACCAACATACGAATTATGGGGGTGCCAGAAGAAGAGAGAGAGCAAGATATTGAAAACCTATTTGAAGAAATAATGACAGAAAACTTCCCCTTCCTGGTGAAAGAAATAGACTTACAAGTCCAGGAAGCCCAGACAACCCCAAACAAAAGGAATCCAAAGAGGACCACTCCAAAACACGTCATAATTAAAATGCCAAGAGTAAAAGACAAAGAAAGAATCTTAAAAGCAGCAAGAGAAAAACAGTCAGTTACCTACAAGGGAGTACCCATACAATTGTCAGCTGATTTCTCAACAGAAACTATGCAGGCCAAAAGGGAGCGGCAAGAAGTATTCAAAGTGTTCAAAGTGATGAATACCAAGAACCTACAACCAAAATTACTTTACCCAGCAAAGCTATCATTCAGAATTGAAGGTCAGATAAAGAGCTTCACCCTAACTGGGTTGGCTCAGTGGATAGAGCGTCAGCCTGCGGACTGAAAGGTCCCAGGTTCGATTCCGGCCAAGGGCATGTCCCTTGGTTGCAGGCACAGCCCCTGTAGGAGTTGTCGAAGAGGCAACTGATCGATGTTTCTCTCCGATCGATGTTTCTAACTCTCCCCCTCCCTTCCTCTCTGTAAAAAAATCAATAAAATATACAAAAATAAAATAACAAATAAATAAATGACTTATTTTTAAAAAAAAGAGTTTCACAGATAAGAAAAAGTTAAAGGAGTTCATCACCACCAAACCAGGATTATATGAAGTGCTGAAAGGTATCCTTTAAGAAGAGGAAGAAGAAAAAGGTAAAGATACAAATTATGAACAACAAATACACATCTATCAACAAGTGAATCTAAAAATCAAGTGAATAAATAATCTGATGAACAGAATAAACTGGTGAATATAATAGAATCAGGGGCATAGAAAGGAGTGGACTGACTTCTTGGGGGGAAAGGGGTATGTGGGGTGCGGGAAGAGACTGGACAAAAATCGTACACCCATGGATGAAGATAGTGGAGGGGGGGGTAAGGGCTGAGGGGTAGGGTGGGAACCGGGTGGAGGGGAGCTATGGGGAAAAAAGAGGAACAACTGTAATAATCTGAACAATAAAGATTTAATTTTTTTTAAAAAAGAAGTCAATTTCCTACCAACAAACATACATGCAAAACCTTCTCAATATACACACAGAACACCTCAATCCTATACCAGGGCCTAAGAGAGTCTTATCTATCTCCATTAGTCAGACTTTCTAGCACCAGACTCAGAATAATACTCTTAAGATGGTGCAGACACTACTGAAACCAGAGCGGCTTTGCCCCCTGGGTTGTAGTGCCTAAGTGTCTATGTTCAACAAAACACACCAGCCTTTGGGACAGCTTCTAGGGAAAATTTGAGGCAGAATAATTTACAAAGGGCTTTTGAGAAACTAGAAAACAGAGAGAGATGTCAATGGGGCATCAAGTTAGATGTAAAAATCAATGCTCCACTCTAATTCTCCAGGAGGCACTCAGAGCCCTCAGCCTGCCCTTGTCATACAAGCCCTGGTTCTCCATCCCCAAGACTACAGAAGGGGCTCTATGTTTAGCCATTAACAGTAGCACCACTGGCCAAAAGGCTGGGCAGGGGCCCTGGGTCAGAATTTTCAGGCTTGTTCTGCAATGCAGACAAGGCCTTGAAGGTGCCACAAAATTAGAGAGGGCAGGAGTGGGAGCCACAGGATACTGATCTCCATCTGCTCCAGGCACTTGCCTGGTTGAAGTGGTACAAGCACTTTTAACCACATAAAACTAGTAGATACAGCCCACATCTTCTAATCCTTACTCATGAAAACAACTCTAGTTTTAGTCTTCAAGGACCAGGGGGCTCAGTTCTCAAGGAAGCTAGAGGAGGGCAGGCAGAGGTTGGGTCTGCGGAACCCAGTACTTCTGTTCCTAAAACTTCCCTCTACTAACACCATTAGTTCCTACTTGGCTTTCTTGGTGCTTCATCACTCTTCTGTGGCAACAACTACCCCTATGCAAGCCCAGCAGGAGTGACATTATCACCAGAAAGTTGGCTGGCACAGCAAATGCTGTCCCTGCCAGCACAGCAGCAATGGAGGCAGGGAGGATATGGTGATGAATATCAGCAAGGAACTGATGCAACTACACTGTGGCAGCTGCCAGGACTTACCATCTACCTTGCCACAGTGCAGAATGCAAACACCTACTTCTCAGAACAGGCCCAAGTGTCATCATGGTGGAACAAGGACAGTTGGGACTAGGACAAATGGGAAGAAGGTAGGTCCATGCTATAGGATCAATGACATAGGACAAGTTAGCTGAATAACATAGGTCAAATTACATAACCTCTCTGAGCCTCAATGCTTTTATAGGAAAATAATAGGTCCTATTATGTGAAGATGGAACAAGATTATACACATGAAGCACCTAACACAGTACCTGAATATGATAAACACAATTGCTCGCTACTTTCATTATTATTATTATCTTTTTTTTTAATCCTCACCTGAGGACATTTTCATTGATTTTTAGAGAGAGGGGAAGGGAAAGGGAGGGAGGGAGGGGAAGAGAGAGACAGAAACATTGATTGGCTGCCTTCTGCATGAGCCCTGACCAGGGCAGGGATCAAACCTACAACCTAGGTATGTGCCCTGATAGGGAATCAAAATCGTGACATTTCATTGTACGGAATGAGATCCAACCAACTGAGCCACACCAGCCAGGGCTTTCATTATTATTTTAAACCCTGGGCTGGACTCAAAAAAGGGTTAGAAAGTTGTTCTTTCTGAGGATGCCCCATTTAAAAACCAGGCCAGGATCAGCCCGTTTCTTGGCACAGGTTCCTTTCGCAAAAGAACACTCCTGCCCTGCACCAATGCTCAGGACTCTCCTGTGAACAATATTTCAGCAGCACTGAGCCGAGCAGAAGAGCCCAAAATAGCATTTGCAGAGCAAGGCACATGTCACTGCCTCTCCTGTGCTTCAGAAGTGCAAGGAAAGAACGTTTTCAATCACTTGCTCAGAAAGCTTGGCCACCCACCACCTGCCTTCCTTCCAGGGCACGTAGAGGCTGAAATCTCTGTGCTGCTGGAAAATGAAGGTCCCTGAGCCCTGCAGCAGCAGCCACCACTGCGATGGACCACACTGTTTCCCTCCAGCGGGCCAAAGAGTGGCTGCTCCTTCAAAGGAGCCCTGTGGGGACAAAGGACATATACAATTTGAATTAAGAGTGTTTCATGGGGGTAGGGCGGGCTTAGTACCTGGCCGAAGGGCCTGCCACTCAGGGCTTGGGTGAAACACCTCCAGGACTTCAGGGTCCAGCTCCTCCTCTGCTGTGGTTTCCTTTCTCTCTGTTTCTTTGGTGGTGCTCTTCTCTGGATTGGTCAGCGCAAACTCCTTCAGAGAAAAAAAACAGAGCATGACCAACCACAGGTAAGCACCAGGCAAGCAGGAAGAAAATGGCCTAGGATGGTACTCTCCCTCTATGCTCCTCCTCCCCTCTCCAGCCATGTTTGGACCTTTCACGAGGTTAGCCTCAGAACCAATATAAGTGAGACAATACGGTTAAATGAACAGAGTATGTGTTGTATGTATACGGCATTTTTGTACATGCATACAGAAAAAGTCCACAAAGTTCCATAATATCTCCAGGGGGTTAAGGAAACTTACTGGGAACAGAGGTTGGGAAAGAGACAATAAGCGCCTTTTTATTTTCTACCTGAGAAGCTACTATACACTGTTGGATGCTAAAAATTCGTATCTATGCCCTGGCTGGTTTGGCTCAGTGGATGGAGTGTCGGCCTGCAGACAGAAGGGTCCCGGATTTGATTCCGGTAAAGGGCACATGCCGTGGTTGCGGGCTCGATCCCCAGTGTGGGGCGTGCAGGAGGCAGCCGATCCATAATTCTCTCTCATCATTAATGTTTCCATCTCATTCTCCCTCTCCTTTCCTCTCTGAAATCAATAAAAATATATTTTTTAAAAAATTAAAATAAATAAAATTCATATCTATTACTCTTACAATTTAAATATATATATTTATAAAAAGGAAAAAAACACATATGAACAGGAGATAAGGCTCAAATGGCCACCCCAGATGTACAAAAGCTGGCAGCTGAGGCCCAATTGATTCCTAAGCAGCCTAGCATGGCACAGAAAGGACCTGGCAATTCCCTAGGATGCCTACAGGGCATAAATGATCACTTGGGACATTCCAACCCATGTGTAAGGGGTACAAGTGAGAAGCTGGTAGTCCAATTGGTCTGAGGGAGAAAGAAGCCCAGGTTGGAAATCTCTTCATAAAACCTGTTTCCTTCCACCCCTTGGAGAGCATGGAGGACTAATGAAATGGTGTCAATGGAGTACTTTGAGCTCAGGAGATAAAGATGCAAGATAAATACAAAGTATTATTCATTTTGCTCCTTCCCAGCCTTCCTGTTCCATTTTTAAACCTGTTCTTGCATAAAAGCTATAATGCCTCAGGAAATTGGAACCAGAGGGTTCAGAGCTCTGGGAAATTACATTTGGGAGGGCAAGGAGGAACCCACACTAGCACACAGGGATGTTATTTCAGCCCTCCCACCTCCCCCATGATCACTTTTCCTACACCTCCCAATTCTTCCACTAATAATAAGTATTTTTCATGGATTCCTCTTATGAACCCAAAACTGTGCTAGTTACTTTACATAGATTTCATTTTTTGTTTCCAACAATTCTAACCTTAAATTGGGAGGTAACAATGCATCTCTTTCAAGCAGTGCCCCAGCTCCAGATATGCATCCCCACCTGCCTGGGTCTCTCAGATCCCATCTTTAATTAGATGTCAGAGGAAAGGTTAAGATGTTAAGGTGGTGATGATAACAATGTAAAGCCTAAGGATTTCACATTTTAAGAAGAAATAAAGGCATGAAATTCAGATGGCAGGATTTTAGATCTTATTAAGAACTGGTAAGGAAACTACCTTGGGCAAGAAGAGGCTTTCAAAATACGTCATAAGTAAAGAGAGGCACTCACTATAACATAATAGTTAAGAACTCAAGCTCTGCATCAGATCACCTAAAGTTCAAATCCCAGTTTCTTGTAACATCAGGAAAGTTACTTAACTTTCTAAGCATCAGTTTCCACATTTGGGATGTGGAGATAATAACAACATTAGCTTGTACATCAGATGAAGTACTACCTTGTAAACCATTAGCCCTTTGTACACAGTAGCTGTTATTCTTATTACTTATAAAGGTAGTCATAGTTTCCCGGTTAGATGAGTCTGTGCTATGATATCCAACATAGACTACACCATATGGCATCATTTAGGCAGATCAGGTTTAGGTTGTGGTCACCTAGGCAGCCTGGCCCCACAAACCCCACCTACCCCTTCAACCTGAAGTTTGCACAAATCTGAGCTCAAAGAAAACTAGGAAGAGGACAGAAAATGTGCTTGTCATACTAAAGAGCAGATAGACTGGCATGTGGCACCCTGCATTCTGAGGGCATGGACATCAAGCTTCCAACAGCTGAGTTTCTGAGGACAGACTCTGTCAGCCTCTTTCACTACTATATCCTCCCTGCCTAGCAAAGGGCTTAGTTTATAATCACAGAACAAAGGAAGGAAGGAATGCCTCCTTCCCCTCTCACAAGCAGGTATGTCTTTTGGATGCCTTGGACTAAGACAAACCCAAATTAGCTGAGTCTGCTGGAAGCCAGGTCCTAGCCACACATTCCAGAAAAAGACCACCTTGTCCATTAAGTATCCAGAGCACTTTTGAGCCAGATGTTAAGCCACAGCTACTCGTATACACACACACACACACACACACACACACACACAGTCTATCATTATTTTACAGCATACCTCAGTTTTTAGTGGGGGTAATACAAAACTGATGCTCCCCTGTCTGATCACCAAATCTGGCTTTGGACTGTTTGCCCAAATCACATCTGGCAAGCACTGACAGAGGTTCAGTCATATGAATATACCATAAATTAGTCAGTTCAAGAAAGGAATTCCATAATAGGTTTTGAGGAATAGCAACATCATAGGGATAAGCTTGTAATGGTAACAGCAGCTACCATTTACTAAGCCCTTACTATATGCCCAGCACTGGGCTAAAGTGCCTTCTGTGCCTCACAACTCATCCAAGTTTCATCTGTGATGCACATACATTTATACCCATTTTACAGGTGAGTATGGATATGGGGCCTGTGAAAAATCACACTGCTGGGTAAAGCAGAACAGAGATTTAAGGTCAGGACTGCCTGGCTCCAAAGCCCAGGCATCATTTCTGACTCACTTCTGTGTCATGTGTCCTAATGGCTATACCCTGGATACTGAGGAAATGAAGTGAGGGCCATGAGATTAACTTAGCATGTCTATCAGCACAGCCCCCTTGCCAAGGGAGGGTTTTCATGGACCAAGTGAGAAACCACAGTCTCAAAGAAAAGAAAAAGCAAGACTAGCCTCTCTCTGCCTGGGCAGTGTCTTGAACAGGAGAGAAAGACCAAGAGGTGAGAGAAGCCAGACAGCCCTTGGTCAGCTCTGAAGTAAATCCCATGCTTTGGTGCCCTCTCAGCTGGCTTCTTAGGGGAGGCTCCCTTCCATGCTGAATCCTCAGCCCTCTCTTCTCCCTGACACCATCACTCCAAATACCAATTTCCTCTCAACTGACTGCAAGAAATCCCAGCTAAGGTGTTAGCTGACAACAGCTTACTATGTCACACTTCCTTGCGCTTGTATCTGTATAAGAAATTCTTAAATATCAAAGGCTTCAAGATCCAAGAGAATGAACGAATGTCTAATGGTAGGTTGATAGATGCTGTAATAGAGACAGACTGCCAGGGCAAGATTTTGGGACAGGAGTGTGTCTGACAGAGCCCTAAATTAAACCCTAGAAGCAGCTACCCCCTTACTGAAAATAACAGTTGACATTTACTGACCATCCATTGACCTGACTGTGCCAATTCCAAATGTTAGGTACTTTATATATAATCACATTTGATCTACACTAAAATCGTAAGAGGGACATACCAACCCTCTTAAGATAAGGAAACAAAGCTCAGAAACGGTCAAAGTGCCAAAAGGACGTTACCAAGGTCTGTGTTCCTTCCACTGGGTTCCACTACCTCCCTCATTACTCACCACCTTTTTGAAGGCGCCTCTTATTCAGATAAATGCAACCATATCACTTCAGCATCTACACAGACCTAAGATATGGCACCTCAGGTGCCACAGCAAGAGCCAGGAAGGGAGGCTGACTCCAGATCATGCCATGATACACACAGCCAACTTTTCCTGGGTGGCCATTAACCTTCACAAATGCCCTCTGGGAGGACAATTCCAGGTCTCCAGGAGCAGTTGTTGAACTCTGAAAAAAGGATCCTGACCATCCCCACTTCCCCCACTAACCACTTTCACTGTTGTGAAGGTGGCTGGCTGTATAATTTGGATTTTAAATGCCCCAGCAGGGTAGCAATTTTTATGGTATGAGAGAAAAGATGCTTCAACTCCTACTTGTGCTTAGCACATGATGAAAGATGATGACAAATTGATATAGCTTAGGAACAGACATAAGGATAAAAACAGCTTCTGGTGATGAAAGTCAGTATTAACATTTTTCTGAAACTAGAGTCAATAGAACTAATATATATAGGCCAGAATAATTATGGCTTTGAAAGCTTATCTATTTGGTTGGACTCTTATCCAAAAGGGACTTATTAACACACAGTCCTTAAGTAAATTCATCAGCATGCTTTTGTTAATTGTCCATCTGCTAAAGCTCACAATGGGGAGCACCTGGATCCTTGTGAGATGCAGGTTTGGGGTAGAGGGAATAGCCCTAATCTCCTGAGATACTTTGGTGCTTTTCTGGGTCAGGTCAAAGACAGCCCCAACCCTCATGCTGTGGCCAGTCCCACCATCAGGGGCCAATGGAATCTCATTCTCATTTTTCTTGAAGAAGAGATCAAAACCCCAGTATCAACAAGATTAGTCAGAGGACATTAAAAGTTCAAAAAGATTCAAGACTCCTAACTGTACGTTGTCTCCTGCTCCTCAGAGTGGGGAGAAATGCAGAGAGAAAAATGACTTCAAAGAGAAGGTGGAAGCTTGTCACGAGTCAGAGGTGAACTTCAGCTGAGCTGAACTGTTATTAAATTCATCTCATTTGTCATTTGCACTTCAAGCCCTCCTGCTCCAAAGCTTCCAGCACTTTAGCCACCATTTAGTGGGAGCCCCCGGGGTTAGGGAAGATGGCCAGCAGTGGATGAAGCTGACAATCAAGGCTTCCCAAGGGAGGGGAAAAAGAGGACACTGGGAGATGGTCAAGGGCAGGCTGTTACTGAGGCAGGCCGGGGGAAATGGAGCCAGAAGCCTGCTCAAGCTCAGGACCTTCTTGGGCATTCTGCTCCAGCCTGTGGCAATAACAGAAACCCTAAGCAATGGGGTCTATGTTACTAAAGGGAGGCTGGGAAAGAGGATACAGAGTTACAGACAGACTTGAGAAAGCACAGGAAGAGAGAAGTAGAGGAAGAACCATTCTTACATGGTGCTCAGCATACAATCAGCCAGCTTTTGAGAGAATCTTGACCTTCCCAGCTCTGCCACAAACTGGTTGTATGATTTTGGCCAAGTTATTTAAAATCTCTGAATCTTAGTCTCCTCCTTCTCAAAATGAGGATAATAATTGTAGTTGTCTATTTCATAGTATTATTGGGGAGGGGTAAATGAAAATAGACATAAAGCACTTAATGGCAATGCCTAGTACATGGTAAGCTTCTTATTATTAAAACTAGAGGCCTGCTGCATGAAATTCGTGCAAGGGGCTCGGCCCCCACCACCACAGCGGCTGCCTCAGCCCCCTCCACCACCTCAGCCGCCTCTGCCTCGGCCCCCACCACCGCAGCTTCGTCCAGAAGGTCGTCCGGAAGGACATTTGGAAGGATGTCCAGCCTAATTAGCATATTACGCTTTTATTACTATAGATTATTATCATCACCACCATATGTTCCCCAAAGGGAAATTATATCATGAACTTTAAACAGAGGTCAGGGGATTCAGGGATAGAGGGAAAGAAATCAGACTCCATGACTCAGCGCGGGCCACATTCATATAAGAAACATAAAAGCTCACCCCACTTCCATAGCAGCCCTGGTGGCATAGAGGCTTTTTTGGACCCAAAAAAGATCCCTCTTGTGATAAGGTACTTACTTGGTTCTGATGACTGAAGCAGAAGGTGAAGCAGGAGGCT
This sequence comes from Myotis davidii, assembly GCF_000327345.1. Classification (NCBI taxonomy): domain Eukaryota; kingdom Metazoa; phylum Chordata; class Mammalia; order Chiroptera; family Vespertilionidae; genus Myotis; species Myotis davidii. The sequence continues at coordinate 1,505,934 of NW_006296634.1, read as the reverse complement.
ATCAGTAGTCCAAGCAGCATGCCCAGAGGAGCCATCCTAGATAGGGGCAGGCCCTGAAGAGGCATAAAGAGACCTGATGAATATGAACACAGAAAACAGAAGATCAATAGGAAGCTGGTGCCTAATTCCCTGATGCCTAATCCCCCAGCACTGTGATTCCCATGATGTCACTTGTTCAATGAATGTCATGTCAGACATTTCCCACATAGAGGTATTATAGGTCTTCTACCACAGGAATAGATCTATGTGAATGAAGCCTCCATCTCTGGTAAGGAGTCCAGGCACCCAAGGGGAGACATGCCTTTGTTGGAACTAAGCCACCAGAACTCTTACATGAGCTGTAATAGCCCTGGTCCCTTCCTTCCTCATTATCAACTTATCAGGTTGTACTGGGTGGTACTGGCTATGATAAGGAGAAAAGGAAACTAATCCTTGATTGGTATGTGGACAGACATGGGCCCAAATCTGCATAAGCCTTTATAACCATTGACTTCTAAACCATACCTGCAGTTATACCTGAAGACAGATGCCATCAGCATCCCTAAACCAACATAGTTCAATATTCTCAAGCTACAAAGCCTTTCACATCACTTTTCAAACAGCCAGGCAAATAAAAGTACAGACCCTAATAGCTGTTAAAATTAAAAAGATATCCCATGTTCATGGATTGGAGAGTTAAGGTTACAATACTACCAAAACAATATGGAGATCCAATGCAATCCCTATCAAAATTCCAATGATTTTTTTTTTACAGAAGTGAAGAAAACTATCCTAAAATATATGTGGAATTTCACAGCAGCCAAAAAATCTTAGGGGGGAAAAAAGTTGGAGGACTCACACTTCCTAATTTCAAAACTTACTACAAAGCTATAGTAATGAAAACAGTATGGTATACTGCATGAGGACAGAAATATGAACCAATAGGATACAATTCAGAGCCCAGAAATAACCACATATATGGTCAATTATTTTCATCAAGGTTGCCAAGAACATTCAATACAGAAAGAACAGACTCTTAAACAAACTGTCCTGGGACAATTGGATATCCACATGCAAAATAATTAACTGGGCAGCCCTGGTCTGTGTGGCTCAGCTGGATGGGCATTGTCCCATGCACTGAAAGGTAGCTGGTTTGATTCCCAATCAGGGAGCATGCCAGGATTATAGGCTCGATCCCTGGTACGAGGCATGCAGGAGGCAGCCAATTGATATGGCTCTCACATCCATGTTTCTCTACCTCCCTCCCTCTCCCCTCTTCCCTCTCTAAAAATCAATTTTAAAAATCTTTAAAAAGAAAAAAAAAATGAAGTGGACCCTTCCTTTACACCATATACAAAAAAGTAACTCAATATGTGTTAATAGCCCTGTGGCCCAGTTGGTTGGGCATCATCCCATGCACCAAATGATACTGGTTCATTTCCTGGTCAGGGCACATAACTGGGTTGCGGGCTCGATCCCAGGCTCAATCCCTGCTTGGGGATGTGCAGGAGACAGCCAATCAATGTTCTGCTCTCACATCGATGTATGTCTCTCTCTCTCTCTCTAAAAATCAATAAAAAAATCTTTAAAAAGTAACTCAAAATGGATCAAAGACCTAAATTTAAGAAGAAAACATAGAGGAAATCATAATAACCTTAGATTTTGGCAGTTTCTTAAATATTACACCAAAATCATAGGTGATAAAAGAAAAAATAGATAAATTCCATCAAAATTAAAATACTTTTGTGTATCAAAGGACAATATCAAGGGAATGAAAAGACAACTCACAAAATGGGAGAAAATATTTGCAAATCACATATCTGATCGAAGTTTAATACCCAGAATATATGAACAGCTCAAGAAAAAAGACAAGCAACCCAAATTAAAATGGGCAAAGCATTTTCTCCAAAAAAGATACACAAATGCCAACAGGGATATGAAAAGATTATCAACATCATTAATCACTGAGGAAATACAAATCAAAGCCACAAAATTCGATAACATTTTTAATCCACTAAAATTAAACAACAATAAAAAAATAAAGCAATAAATGTTAGCAAGGATGTAGAGAAACTGAAACTCTCATACATAGCTGGTGGAAATACAAAATGGTACAGCTGCTATAGGACACAATTTGGCAGTTTCCCAAAAATCTAAGCATAGAATTACCGTATGATCCAGTAATTCCAGCCGTAGGTATATATTCTACACAAAAGATATGAAAACAGTGACTCAAACATATACTTCCATGTGAATGTTAACAGTATCATTCACAACAGCTAAAAGGTGGAAATAGATAAGAGAAAGATGTCTTCCGCAGAGTGAGGGAATGACTCAGCATAGGAAACCAGGATGGCTGCCCAGACCCTTCTAAAAAGTTTGTTGCCCTAGCCAGCTTGTTTCAGTGGATAGAGCGTCTGCCTGCGGACTGAAGGGTTGCAGGTTTGATTTCGGTCAAGGGCATATGCCTGGGTAGCGGGCTTGATCCTCAGTAGAGGGTGTGCAGGAGGCAGCTGATCAATGATTCTCTCTCATCACTGATGTTTCTCTCTCTCTCTGAAATCAATAAAAATATATTTTAAAAAAATATCCTATCCCTAAGTAAAAAACAATAAAACTTTAAAAAATAAATAAAAATAGGTTTTTATGTTTTTGTGTTGATCACTCAGACCCAATACACCTCATTAGGCAATTTACTCAATAGAGGCTTAATTATGGGAAAACATTTCTTAGGAGTATGATGTTTACCTTTTCTCTTTCCTGTTCTTACCACACTTTTCCATGTTCCACCTCAATAAATTGGTCCTGTGACATAATTGGACAAAAGCCCTGCCTGTATGCACTCTCAGAAGTTATTACCCACTTGCCCAGCCCACCCTTTCACCCCTTTTCAGGGGCAGACGGAATATTTCCCTAAGGACATCTGGAGCCATGAAAGAAAACAGCCCTGCTGGACCAGCACTAAGCTAAAAAAGCACAGCCAAATGGAAAAGCAAAGGCTTGGGTGCTATAAATAGCTGCTACACTCACCCAGCAGCAAAAGCCTTTGCTTTCTGCCAGCTTCTCCCCTCCTTTTTTGTCGACAAAATGGATCGGCTGAGTGCCACATGAGCTTCCCTCAGCAACCTGGCTCCCTGGGGCACCAATCACACTGAAAGACAGGGAATGAGTTCACAGCATGGCACTAGGTCTGGACAGGTGCCTGGCCATGCCTTGGTGTGAGGAGGGTGGGGGACCAGGCTGGATGAGGATGAACAAGGGAACGAGGCTTCCACATCAGGAGTGAGAAAGTTGGAAAGAGAGATGGCTGTGGGGAAAAGGGGAATAAAAAAAAAATGAAAGTGGGGACTCACAACATTATGAGGACAACATACAATAAGAGAAAACAAAGAATATCCCAAAGTCACAGATTTCCTGTGCCCTACATGAAGAAGTCAAGGGCAAAGAAGAAAAATTAACAGGAGCAGGAGGCCCAGAAGGGACAAAGGAAAAAGAGACGGGGGGGGGGGGGGGGTGGGCAAATGATTCACAAACAGCAGCTTCCTCACTCCTAGAGCCGTAAGGGGAGTGGGGGAAGAGAGAAATGGCAGCTTCTACAGGGCTCCCAGCTCCTCCATCCCTCCCCCGCGCGCGCGCACACACACACACACACACACACACACACACACACACACGTGTACACCCTCAGAAGCATTTTCTGCCAATACTAAGAATGAGAGATCAACTGCAAATGGATCCTTCATTTCCACCTGACCAATGAATGCACTGCCTCCATATATTTTTTCCATGAAACAGGGAGAGAGAATATGGAGGTTCGGTAGGTGCATGGGAGAAGCGAGGCTAGGAGAAAAGTGTGACACAATTTCCCAAGCTTTGCAGGGGGGCAGCAGAGGGTACGTAGGCATGGGTAATGGTGTCCTCTATCCTCTTAAGACCTGCCCTGCATCCATGTCACCTGGTCTCCTCCGTATTCAGGATATAGCAGGTGGAGAGTAAATATTGCTTTTCCTGGGCTTTATGCTGGGGGTGGGGGAAAGAGGAAAATGGGAAGTGGCACACAGGTATGTGCTTCCAGGATGGTCCATCTCCTCAAGCAGAGACCTGGACAGCAACACCAACAAAAGCCTAAGATCCTGACAAAAACAAAGCCAAAGTCATGGCATCCCACTGAGGCATAATTTGGCACACAACCTGAGGTTAGTGCCCTCCCCAAACCACTTACCACCCACTAGCCCTGGTTCACCTAATCATCTGCCCCTGCACACCGGCAGAACAAACCCTCCCATCTGTCATCCTTGGCTCTCAACTGAGGACAGACCTACACCTTTACATTTATGTCCTTCTTCTGACTTAAAACACTATCATTCAGTACAAGGGAACATATTTCAATGTTCCATCGGTAACTCTTTCCTTAAATATTCTTGGGCTTTGGGACAAAAGAGATAATAGGGTACTTGAGCTGACCATTTTCCTCTCAAAACTGGCCATTTGTAAGCTGTACCTCCACTTAAATTGAGGCTGGATGTTCTCAGCCATCTGAATTGCCAGTTTACTGCAGCCAGAGCAGATGATAGGGACATGGGTGGGAGGCAGCCCATGGACTGGCTAGCCCTTACCTCCCTTGGTGCCTCATGTCCTCCACTCAATTCAGACAGGACTGAGGGAGGGGACTGGGCCCTATGTAAATAAGACATCTTCCCATAACTTTTGTCTTCTCTCAAGGCAGGAAAGGATGTAGGAAGCCAACAAAGGGAGGAAGACTGGCACTGCTGGCAGGCCCCATGGACAGTGGCTGCTCTCCAGTCTCAGGACTGGAATACAGGGAGAACATGCAAAGGTCACAAGTATCCTCAGCAGGCAGAGCAACCTCAGCAGCCTGCCTAGGAGCACCTGGAACTCCATCTTATAAAATGTACACATTCTTAACCTACAATGTATGTCCATGTATTTGTTTCCCCAATTCTTTGGGGAAAAGTAAAAGAGCAAGAATTCCTACATTCATCTTATAAGGAGAAAATTAAAGCAAAGAGATAAAACCATTAGGCAGAAAGTGTAGTACCTGGATTTAAAATCAGACAGACCTAAGGCCAATTCTTGGCTCTGCCAATCCCTAACTATGTGACCTTGGATACCACTTCACTAGGCCTCAGTTTCTTCATCTGTAAAATGGATACATAAGAGCTCTTAATTCAAATAATGTTGGGGAGAATTAAATAAAACAATGCATGGAAAGTTCTTGGTACAATACCTGACACCTAGTTATCACACCTCATTAGAGCAGAGATGACGACTTTCCCTGGACCCAAAGGCAGTCAGGCCCAGGCCAGACACCGTGGAACCACTCTTCAAAGCTCCTGCCTCCTGCAGAATCTACACACCCTCTAGCTGGCTCCACACCTCAAACTTTAGGACCAAAGCCTTTGTTGGGTATCTACTCCAGGAGGAAAAGGAAACAAATGTTAGAGAAAGATACCCTGATCCCAGCCACAGTTAAAAACGGAGACCCAAGCCAGTTTTCGCCTGAGCCCCATGGCAGACCCAGCCCACTCAGTGCTTTTCACAGCATACTAATGTCCAGAGATCCTCACAATTATATTGTAATGCCAGCTGCAGGAACAGCTGTAAAACAATCTTCTGCTTTACAAACTGAAAGTTAGAGGATGAGCTCTTCCCACACACACACACACACACATTTATTGCTATTTATGGGCTGCACAAACTCATATAAACATACATACACACAGTCACCTCTACACAAACAGAAACTCACTGCCTAATTTGAGCAGGCAAATATGAAGCTGAAGAAACAATGGAAAGAGGACACTGAAAGGACAGTCCTGACAACAGAGAACAATGTGCAATGGCTAAAAAAAAAAAGAAAGGATTTTTAAAGAATAATTTTAAAGAGAAATAAATTTGGAATAGTCAGACAAACAGGCTTCTCCCATCCTCCCCCCAAGATGTAAACTAAACAAAAAGTCAGTAAGTAGACAGCAATTAAAAGAGCCTTTGAACAGCAAAAGAATGTGGCTTCTAACTTGTCCAACCCCCACCTGGCCAGAAGGTTGGACTTGGACCATCCTTAAGCCACTGACCACTTATGTAATGGGAACAGTATCTGCCCCAAATATTAAAGTCAAGACTCAGACCAAGCACATGGGGACAGCTCTCAACAAATCCAAGGTACCTAAGAGGGAAAGTGTGCAGCGCCAGCACAGCCAAGGATTCGGTGAGCCTGAGGCGGGTTGAAGGATTAAAGACAAAGAGAAATATAGCTGGGGCTCAGTGTATCTCCTGTGCCTGGATGAGGCCACAGAGAAGGATCCAGCCAGCAAGCTGAGGCTTTATTTTATAGTCAGAGAAAAATAAGGTAGAGGTCAACATAGTTACAATGTTCTTGTGAGTTTCACTTGTTTTGGCAGTGCTTGCTGCATCTCCCACAGCCCATTAGCTACCCAGGAAGGATCTAGGGGGCAGCCATAAGATCAAGCTTAATTATGCTAAGAGGGCTCCGCCCCCTAAGCTGGACTTGTTTGTGGCTCTGCCACAGGTCAATCTGAGGCTTAACTCTAGAGCCACTCCCTATAGCAGTGGTTCTCAACCTTCTGGCCCTTTAAATGCAGTTCCTTATGTTGTGACCAAACCATAAAATTATTTTCGTTACTACTTCATAACTGTAATGTTGCTACTATTATGAATCGTAATGTAAATATCTGATATTCAGGATGGTCTTAGGCGACCCCTGTGAAAGGGTCATTCAACCGCAAAAGGGGTCGCGACCCACAGGTTGAGAACTGCTGCCCTATAGAAAAGTAATTAGAGGAGGTTGTTGGAGGATAGAAAGTTCACAACTAACCCAAGCCTCTGCCTGACCAGAGAGCTACAAAGCCAAAATCCACTTCTGCAGCCTGCAAGGGAGAGCCCAAGAAGGGCCTTTCCAGTGGCAACACAGGAACAAGTACGATTCCACATGGAAGAGAGCACATGGAACCAAAAAGGTCTCCACGGGCCCAACTACAACTGGAGTCCTAGAAGGAGCGCAACACGGGATGGACTGACATAGGAATGTAGCATTCCTGGTCCCTCCTCAGTACTCTACACTCCAAAAAGTAGGGGATGTAACCAATCTTATCCCTATCCCAGTAGGGAAGAGGACAGATCTTCAAGAACATAGCTAAGCATATTAGCAAAAATTGCAATCTCAGAGATAAAAGACAGTGGTTCCATCTAAAAGAAATCAAGTGACAAACAGTGACTAAATAAAAGGGAGTCCAGACTAGCCCTTTCCAGATCTGTCCTACTCAGTCACCGCTCTCAAAGAATCTGAATGCTGGAACAAAGCTTAAAACTCATTCTTCAATTGGACTGCTAATGATCCAGAAGACACAGCAAGCACTCAAAATCTATCTATATAAAAAATGACCAGAGTTCAATGCCTTTAGGCACATAGCTTGTCAGTGGATCCAGGAAGGCCCTGGCAACTGCATACCTATTAAAGACAAAAAGGTAGTGAGAGTTAGTGCAGCACAAGAATTTTGGTGTCATCAAAACAGAGGTAATAACTGAGGCAACAAGCATAAAATCCCTGTCTCAGGGAGAAACTTTAGAGAGAAACAATGCGCTAAGAAATGTCTTCAAGGCAGGGCTTCAGGTTAGAAAAATTAAAAGGAGCAACAAGGAACAACAAGAATAGTGAAGAATTAAACAGGTCAAGAGAGGAGAAAATCAAGTTATGGGCAACAATGTCAAGAGATCAGTTATGTTAGAGCGAGGATGAAAAAATCCCCTGGATTTGGCAATGAAGCTGCCAGGAGACCTTCAAAAGAGGGTACAAGTTGGCATTGGTGGTATAGTAGTGAGCACAGCTGCCTTCCAAAAGAGGATACACATGTGAAGAAACAGAGACACATGAGTAGAACACTTTGAAATGTCGAGTGGGTCCACTGAAGTTTGGAGATGTGGAGCCACTTCTCTAAATCCATTTTCCCCCCAACATTTCACTAGTCATAAAAATAACAGAGAAAAAAAGTGACTCCAGTGGTCCTACAGAGGTATTCTCTGATGCCATATAATAAGTTCCTAAGATGGTGTGGAGCTACCTCTCAACACACGAATCCTTGGACAGTGGTGGGCACATTCACACCAGCAGAGAGAGGGGCAGGGAAGCAAACTCTACAAGAGCAAACTCCCATTAGACAAAACTCCACCTTCTCTAAGCTTTCACCCATGCCTCAGACTGCTCAGAAGCTTTAGTCCTTATATTTGTTAGAGCTGTTCTAATCATAATTGTAACACCTGCAGTGAGGGATGGAGAGAAATACCCGTGACACCTAGTCCCCTAGTATTCAAATGCAGTATCTGGGCAGCCCAGAGGAAAATAAATTATGTCATATAATAACATAGTCAACATTTACAGAGCACTTTCTATGCAAAGTTCTAAACCAGCGGTTCTCAACCTGTGGGTCGCGACCCTTTCACAGGGGTCACCTAAGACCATCGGAAAACACATATATAATTACATATTGTTTTTGTGATTAATCACTCTGCTTTAATTATGTTCAATTTGTAACAATGAAATTGGGGGTCACCACAACTTGAGGAACTGTATTAAAGGGTTGCGGCATTAGGAAGGTTGAGAACCACTGTACCCATTTGCTCCTCCCAACCATCCTCTGATGGGGATCTAATATGCTGCTCATGTTGCCCACGAGGGAACTGAAATTCAGAGGGGTTAAGTAACTTGACCAAGTTTACACAACCAGAGAATAGTAGGGTCAGGATTCAAAACCAGTTTGGCCCCAACACTCATGTTCTTTCTACAGACCATGCTGCCATTCCGTGGTCTATGAAACCAGCCACAGAAACTGGACTCATTCTATTTCTTCTGCAACAATGAGAATAAAAAGGCATACATTTCGTATCAGGAGAGACATTTTTAAATGAGCCTACCAGGACCTTCTTGTAGAGAGACCCACCTCTCTCCAAGTTTCTGCACATCACACACATTCACACGTGTGCACATGCATACACACATATTTTGATTATTGAATGCCCTTGGCTCAGCCCTGACCACAGCAGAGGCACACACATTCAAGCGGAAGAATGCCCATAACTCAAATTGCATCGAGGTCACTGGCAGCCTGTATGGCTTGACCTCTTCACCTTCCATCATTCAGGTTTCCCAGCTGTACAGAAAGCAAAAGCATCCTTGCTCCCCCTCACAGAGCCCAGCACCATGCACTCCCCTCATATATACCTAACTGTTTGGAAAGAACTCATCAGGAAGGAAAAGAGAACTATATGGGGTAAAAGTTGGCCCAGAACCCCCTGGCAATGGGCAAGGAGACACTTGATTGATGGTGTTGCTGTTATATCAATCAGGGCAAAGCAGATGCACAGTCCTTAGTTCATCCTCGCTTGATGTCTGTGTCAGTGGCCAGAGGTGTTTCATGCCTGAGGTAAATAAATAAATAAGTTGGCCAAGACAATATCCAAGCTCATTTCCAACTAGTCTATAATCCTGATATGCCATTATTCCCCATCCAGAAAATATATAGGACAAGATTATTTTTACATGGCAGATAAAGAAAATGGAGCCCAAAAGGCGAATGGGGCTTACCTAAGCTCACCTGTAACTAACCAGGTAAATTACAGAAATACCCCAGACCTGGCCAATGTACTTTCCAGTAGGCCCTAGATTGCAAGTTCCTAGTAGATTGTGGGAAAGGAGATCAATTCCTTATACTTGTTTCCTGGCCATGACTGAGGTCCTGAGAGTGATAGGACTGTGTCTGATGATATCAACAAATGCTACCAGAAGCTCCTCTCTACTCCACCTCCACTCCAGTGTAATGAAAATGTGGGCTCTGGATTTCGACCCAGGTCTCCCCAAGTAGTTATGGGACTTTGTGCTAGGGGCTTAACCTCCCCAAGATTCAATTCCTTCATCTGAAAAGACACTTGACAGTAACTATATCGTAAGATGGTTGTCAGTATTGAGATGATTTGAAGCATACAGCACAGTGCCTGACACAAAGTGAGGACTCAAGAAGCTTGTATCAACTATTGTTAGAGCATATTCTAAGCCAGTGGTTCTCAACCTTCCTAATGCCACTACCCTTTAATACAGTTTCATGTTGTGGTGACCCCCAACCATAAAATTATTTTTGTTGCTACTTCATAACTGTAATTTTGCTACTGTTATAAATTGTCATGTAAATATCTGATATGCAGGATGTATTTTCATTGTTACAAATTGAACATCATTAAAGCATAGTGATTAATCACAAAAACAATATGTAATTATATATGTGTTTTCCAATGGTCTTAGGTGACCCCTGTGAAAGGGTCGTTCGACCCCCAAAGGGGTCACGACCCACAGGTTGAGAACTGCTGTTCTAAGCAAAGGTCAAGATAAACAAATGCAGTGAAAGTTTCACCCTCATCAAAAGTTGTCTTCTTGCCCTGACCGGTTTGGCTCAGTGGATAGAGCATCAGCCTGTGGACTCAAGGGTCCCAGGTTTGATTCCAGTCAAGGGCATGTACCTTGGTTGCAGGCACATCCCCAATAGGGAGTGTGCAGGAGGCAGCTGATCGATGTTTCTCTCTCATCGATGTTTCTAACTCTCTATCCTTCTCCCTTCCTCTCTGTAAAAAATCAATAAAATATATTTTTTAAAAAGTTGTCTTCTGCTCTAATAAGCCTCTCCTCAGAACCCAGTTTTCCTGAGCCACAGGTCTGCCTACCCACCTGAACTATACTCTAGGTGGCTACAGAGTCATTTCCATTGAAACCTCTGATACTGGCTGACTTCACTGCATCAGTGCCCACTGAAGAACAGCCACTTCAGACTGAGAACAGCCACTTTAGAGCCCAGCTTCCTGGTGATTCGGGCCTGTCTCCAAATTCTGCTGCTGCTCTCCTACTTCTATGGTGGAGGAGGGAGGGCAGGAGCAGCTGAGACAGACCTAGACTGCTTAGACTACACTAGACAGGGTCAGCTGTCATCCAGAGCCTTCTCCTTCCCTCTCCTTTTAAAATAGTAACTAGATCACCTGATGTCGACACAACGGGCTTTCTCTATAGCCTGCTTCCAAATACCAGGGACTTTCACACATTTATCCACACAACCCATCAGAGTTCATCAGTCCTTACCCCTGCTGTCTTCATGCTTATAGAGAAGGTCAAGGCCCCTTAGTAGGACTATGATAGGCAAGTTATGACTTCCAGTCCACAGCATCGAATGGACTATCTGCAAATCAATATGCACACCAATCCTTATTCTACTAGTCACCCTGGCACTTTGGATTACAAGTATTCAGCAATCACACCCTAGAAACAGGTACCTCACAAAGATATTTTAGCATCAGCCTCAGTCCCCTAACCACACTGGGCATCATACTATGAAATGGAATACAGAAAAGATACCATCACTGCCTCAGGTGATGTCCTGTTCGCAACCAGTAGATAGCATGGCTTTTCACATTTGAATCTCAGACAGTACAATGTTAAAAACAAAAGCCCTCTTAAGGACTATGCCATGAAAAAATGGATACTGTCCTACAAGTTGAGACACAAATTATGACTTTGAAATGATGAGATGAGCAACAATTAGGGTGCTCCTTAAACTAACTGAGGAACCTCAAGGAAATAGCATTTACTTACAGAAACAGCAGCTGCATGGGTCACCAAGCCCAGAACTCACTACCACCACGTTGGCATTGGCTATGTCTTCCAGGTAAGTCAGTAACTGAAACATCGTATTTTATTTTTAACATGCCTGAGAATCCAAGACTATTTATAATCTCAGGTTCTTAAAAACTTAAAAGGTAGATGAATTTTTTTAATGTACACATTTATATAGGTGGGCAGAAGCACAAAAATCAGATATCTCTCAACACAGCTCAGGGAGCCTTAACTCATGGCTTTCACAATCCCACCTAACACCCAGAGAAAATCCGGGAGCCTTCTCTGAGAGATGGTGGGAGTTTGAGTAGGTAGCTAAGAAATAAAGAAACCTAAACTCAGCACTTGGCAGGACAATTAAGCAGCAGAGAATTTTAAATGCATTGTTTCTGACTCTAAATATGTCTACATTTATTACCAATTTGGGATCAGAAACCACATTTAGTTTTGCCATGACCACACACTAAAAATATTAAGCAGAGTATTATTGCCTAGGAAACGGCAGTGTTCCCTGATGCAGCAGTCCCATTTCAGAGCTGATTCTGCATGGTCCCAGGGCTCCTCATCCTGGGCTTCATTGAAAGCCCAGTTATAAGCAGAACTGCCACTGTCGTGCCAAGGCCTCCCTTGCTTTTAAAAAGGCAGCGATAGGAGCCAGGGCTAGAACTACACAACCTCTTCATCCTCTCCAAGGCTGTATTAGGTGGTCAGTAAAGTTCCATTTCACAGGCCTGTAATAATTAGAACCCTCCTGACTAGGAGCTCCACAAGGGCAGGGACAATTGTTCACCTAACCCACTGCTGTTATCTTCATTGCTCAGCACTAGTGCCTAGGCAATAAATATCTGTTGACTGAATAAAATCAACAATCTAAAAAAGGGTTATCTGAAAGAGCACAATGGAAAATAATGTCATTAAAATAGGTGAAAATATAGACTGATGATATATGAAAACAGGTACATAAAATGTCTGTGAACAGAAGCACACATATATGAATTATTACTTTGAAAAAACGTGTGTGTGGCCACCTCTATGATCAAGTAAGAAATTAGAATTATGGAAAGCTGAGCTCAATGGAGTCTTTCTTCCTGAAATGCTAGGTATATAAGAAAATACTTAAATATTATTCTCAATATAGAACCAGCTCCCTTGTCTGCTGACTTGATTTGGCCCCTGGGATGGCTCAAGGCCTTGTTCTTATTCAGCAACCCCCAAGAACAGAGCATCCACCCAGTAACCAAAGGAAAGAGAGAGCACAAAGGAAAAACTGCAGGTTTAAAGACCAACTTATCAACTTGGCCCTTTTGCCAGCGCAGCTTCCAGTCTGCATCAACTGTTTGACTGGCTGCCTAGACAAGTGGCCAAGATGGAGCTATAGAGACAAAAAAAGGTATGGACAAGAACAGATCCAGAGACAAATGGTAAGGGGGGTGTGGTTAGAGAGCAACCAAAGGACTCGTATGCATGCATATTAGCATAACCAATGGACACAGACACTGGGGTGGTGGGGGCTTGCCCTTGGGGGTGGGAATGGATGGGGGGATCAATTGGGGTAAAAGAAGATATATGTAAAACTTTAGACAATAAAAGAAGGAGGAGGAGGAGATAAAGAGGAGGAGGAAGATATACCTGAGAAAATGCAAAAAAAAAAAAAAAAAAAAGGTATGGAAAAGTTGACCTGGCACAGCTTCAAGGCCAGAGTTTCGAATAGGTACCCTCATGCCACATACCCCAGGGCCTACTAGCCATAACAGGGCCTGTTAAGAAGGGTAGCAGTATACTAAGATACATGCCCTTGACTAGGAATCAAACCTGCAACCCTTCAATGCACAAGCCAACATTCTAACCACTGAGCAACACCAGTCAGGGCTACAATTTATTTTTTTTAAGTTTTGTTGTTGTTTTAAAGCACACATACACCCATCTGGTATCTGTTCTTCTTAAGAGTGGTATATCATGAGACATGCAAGGATGTATACAAGATGGATACAACAGCAGGTAGGGTCAAGGGGCTCTGCAAGATGCCACCAACCAAATCCCAGCCTGCCAGGAGTCATCAGCCCGCAACTGACAGGGGTATAGCTCAGCCAACAGCAACATTGACACTGGAGCCTACCAAGGGACTCTGAGTTCCGGTGAGTGAGCTTGTGATGGGGATGCCAGTGGGACCCCAGGAAGTCTCTCCTGCCATGGTAGGATCCATGGGGATGACTTGCCAGCTAGCCTTCTCACAGCACCAGATTTGCTAAAAGGGGATGACATGCCAGCTACCCACACGTTTGGCCAAGGATCAGTAAGCATCTGGAGCCCACATTATAGGCAGCAGATGCTCTGAACTCAATCCCACTGGGTCATGAGTAAGACTATCATTTTAAGAGTATCAAGGGTGTGAGAGATGCCAAAAGGCCCTCCCCCTGCCTCACCTTTACAGCAGAGGCCCAAGTTCTTCCTAGTTTCCTTATGAAACTACCACCTCACCTCTCGGTTGAGCTTACTTTTTTGTCTCTGTAACTCATCACCTTCCCTACCCCTTCTTCTATTTAGCCTAAAGGGCCTGCCCTGCCACAAAGTAGGAGGCAATTCTTCCCAATCATTCCATCCTGACTCTCACGGCTCAGGGATTCCACTTGTGGCAGCTCTCTTTAAAACAGTCACTGCAGCCCCTGGTTATGCCAACACAGAAAACACTGTAGAAGAAGCTTGGTTAATATTATACACTTTTACCCTGAAAGGCAACTATTCCAATAAACAACTAGGCACAAGCCCTCACTTCAGAGAATCCAGATGTTTGGGTTGTAGCTCATGAAAACGTGGAGAACATCCAGAAAAACAGAAGAGCACTATACCCATGCAAACACACTGCTCACTTACTACCTGCAGTTTCACACCCACACCAAAGCCATTTCAACCCCAGATGAGCTGTTAGCAACCACACCAATCCAGAAAAATATTTTTTCAAAGACCCATATAGGAGAGTTACCAAAAGACCAAAAATCTGTACACTATGAAAAGATGAAGAAATCCTTACTGCCTACTAAAGAACATATATCCAGTTGACACCACCTCAAACCAGCAGATTATTTCTCTTTCAACACATATTTATTGAGACTTGCTGCATCCCAGACATGTGCCAAGAGCTAGGGATACAAAGACTAAGTAAATAGGGATCCTGTCCTCCAAGAGCTTCCAGATGGGCAATGAAGATAGATGAGTAAATTAGTAATTACACAGTAAGGAAATAAGCACTGTAACTACTACCAGGTTAAAAGAGCCTGAGAGATTGGGAGAAAAAAACCACATAGTCATATCAATTGATGCGGAAAAAGCATTTGACAAAATCCAACACCCTTTCTTGATAAAAACTCTCAGGAAGATAGGAATTGAGGGATCATACCTCAACATAATAAAAGCCATATATGACAAACCCACAGCCAACATCATAATCAATGGGCAAAAACTAAAACCA
>NW_006296634.1:1473954-1482826 GCF_000327345.1 Myotis davidii | reverse complement strand
CAGTAGGGGGTGTGCAGGAGGCAGCTGATCGATGCTTCTCTCTCATCGATGTTTCTCACTCTCTATCCCTCTCCCTTCCTCTCTGTCAAAAATCTATAAAATATATATTAAAAAAAATAAAATAAAGGGGGGGGGTGAGGTTGGGGGTTAGTGGGGGGGATGAGGACACATTTGTAATACCTTAACTAATAATAAATAAATAAATAAATAAAATTTTTAAAAAAGAGCCTGAGAGAAATAGCTGGAGGGCTCTGAGGCATGAGAGAACAGTTATCTCAGTCAGAAGCTAGAGGCCAAGGAGAATTTCCTGGAAGAGGTGAGCTTTAAAGATTAAAAGGGGAAAAAGAATCAGCCAAACTAAGGCAATGAGAAAGGCATCCGGAGACAAGTGTGTTTTGATGACCTGGAGGCATGAAATTGGGAACAAGCATTTATTTATTCCAACAACAGCTGGAGCAAAATGCTTATGGGTTGTAGCCTAACGATACACAAGAACTCTTTTTGCAGAAAGGCCAGATGAGTTTCAAACACATAGCTCATTGCACTGTCTTAGCAAATTTCTGGAATCTCCTTTTCAAAAGAGCCCCTTGGTAAAAGGGAGATTAGAGAGGGGAAAAGGAAGCTTGTTATAAACCTGCTAAGATAAGAGGGTCACCATTATTTGTGAACTCTGCATATGAACAAATTATTAGCCTTACAGTTCAGTGGTTTGTTGGCTCTTGCAAATTCCCAGCATCTATTAATAAAAAGAACCGGTAGAGCCGAAACCGGTTTGGCTCAGTGGATAGACCGTCGGCCTGCAGACTGAAAGGTCCCTGGTTCGATTCCGGTCACGGGCATGTACCTGGGTTGCGGGCACATCCCCAGTGGGAGATGTGCAGGAGGCAGCTGATCGATGTTTCTCTCTCATCGATGTTTCTAACTCTCTGTTTCTCTCCCTTCCTCTCTGTAAAAAATCAATAAAATATATTAAAAAAAAAAAGAAGAACCGGTAGAATCTGGAGTAAGATGGTATTACCCCTGCACAGTGGCCTAAAACCCCAGTGGATAACTTGAACAGGAAAGCAGCCTAAGATTCTAGACACGGTCTTTGTGTCACCTCTCCCTAAAGGATACGCCTGCTCTATTATCCTCTGGTATGTTTCACACTCAGTAAAGTTCAAAGCTAAGTTCAAGTTCTTCTCCGCACACTCCTGATCCTCTAGCATTGCCTAGCTCTACTGCACAAGCCAGAAATCCAAGGAGCTCTCCTCAATACCTCCCTCCTTTCTCCCCAACCTTGCTTTCCACCCTCTACCCATCCATCACCAACTACTGTCAATTTTATCTACTATCTCCTTTCCTACTCACCTGCCCAAATTGCTGTGAGCCACCCCGCACCTCTCAGGTGAGGGCAACCCACGCAGGCTTTCAATGAAGCAAGACCCAGGCCGAGCAGAACAATGGGGAAACAGAAGGCACACAGCTTTAACGAATCTATTTGTTCAGCTCGGGGTTTCTGGAATATCCAAAATCCAGCCTTCTAAGCCCCTCTGAAATACTCTCAATAAAATCCACTTTCTGCACTCCAGGAGCCCATTCCATCACAGTAGCAACTGTAATGTGGGCTGCAGGAAGGGTATGGTGCCTTGCATGAGTCCTCTGGAGATTCCAATGCCTTTAGAGCCCAGAGCCAGACATATGATTAGGAGAATGAAATCCCAGGTGAGGCAAGCTTGGCTCCCCAAAACCCCACTCCATGGAAATATAGTATGGGAGTAGCCACTAAGTGGAAGAGTCTTAATGCCTACTCTGCCACCTTCCCTCATCACAAGGGAAGTTATTTCCTTGCACCAAAGCAGCTGTAAAAAGGCAATTTTCAAGAGGATGATGTTAGTGCTGATAGTAGCTTAGAAATAAATTTCAAAGGACAAAATAGATATTAAAGAAGGGGAAATCTGGCCATGCCTTTCTGCCTCAACTCAATGGAAACTTCCCTTCATCCCATTCCTTATCATTGGCCCACAAACTAGCCCGGAAGAAATAAATGTATGTTGAATGAATAAATGGATGAAGAAATGAACAAATGGCAAGCTGAGGAGCTGGAAGGAAGGAGCAACAGGAGAGAGAAAAGGACCTGATCAAAACCATCCTTTCCTTTATTGAAATGTATCCAAGCACCTACAGGTACTATGTACCTGTACAAGGTACTGAAAACACACAGGCATATGCAAACTACAAAAGAGAAGAGGGGCAGAGAAAAAAGCACTCTTCTTCATCTCTCTGAGGATGGCCTATTTCCAAATACTACTTTAAAAGAACCTCCTGTTTTCCTGACATTAAAGCCATGCCTAATAGCACACATGCAAATAAAAACTTCACTTTTTATTGTATCTAGTACTTTGGGACCTTATCTAGTTTCTGTTCTAAGAAAAAAATTCATCATTCATCTCCTTGATTTAAAATTGATTTAATTTGGCTTTCACTAGGTAGGTGCAAGCGGGAAACATACAGATTCACAGGGATAAGTCGTCCAGCAACAGGATTGTGATGAGCTCTGGTGACTGCACTGTTGGGTCCCCAACCCACTACCGACGAAAGAAAATTAAAAAGCTCACAATGTAGAGCTTAAACTCCAGCCAAAAGGAATTATCTTCCCACAAGCATCTCTGTCGGATTTTGGTTAATGTAAAACACTTTCAAAAGGAAAGGAAATGAAACCCCAAGGATATTTAACATATAACTTAGAATTTCTATATTTTTCAAATTCCCTTGCAGAGAGAAAAGGCAAAGAAGTCTTTATTTCTCAATCCTACTTTTCAAAACTTTTCCTATTGATTTCACATTGTCATAAAAATTTTCAATTTGTTGAGAGCACAGAGCAGAAGAATGTACAGTGGCTGAGGCATTTTAAGCTCCTGTGAAAGGGCTGAAGTGAGAGCTACAGTCCTGAAAACCATACGTTAAGCAACAGAGCCTTGGGCGCTGGGTCTGAGATCAAACACCGGGGACTCAGGCCTGCGGCAGGCCTCACTCTCCACACACACTTCAGGCTCCTGCACTCAGACAGTGATTTAGCAAATGAGCAGACTCTGCTACAGTATCAAAGGATCTTGTGGTAGAAGATCAGCAAATTACAAGTATTCACCTTGATTAAATGTTAGAGGGCTTATTCTACAGCCACAGCATGATTTGCTCCTACCCTCCCCTACTTGAAAACATTCAATGATTTTCCAAGGCATTCAGGATAAAGGCCAAATTCCATAACCAGGCCCTCCACCATCCAACCCAGATCAGCATCTTCAGCTTTATCTCTTTCCTCTTCCTGCGTACAAATGACTCCAAGGAACTTTTTTCCCAATGTCCTAAGACAGCTGGTCTCCTACCTTCAGGCCTTTGCACATGTTGGACCCTCTGTTCAGAACTCTGTTTCCCCTCCTCTTTATTTGGCCAGCTAACTCAATGCTTGACACAAAAGCAATATTTAGTAACTTCGTGTGTGTTTTTTATTGATTTCAGAAAGGAAGGAAGAGGAAGAGAGAGAGAGATAGAAACATCAATGATGAGAGAGAATCATTGATCAGCTGCCTCCTGTATGCTCCAAACTGGGGTTTGAGCCCGCAACCCGGGCATATGCCCTGACCGGGAATCAAACCATGGTTCATAGGTCAATGCTCAACCATTGAGCCACACCAGCTGGGCTAGTAAATTCTTGAAGGATGACTTAGATTCTGTGTCAGGCTCACTTCACAGTTTTATCTGAGTCACCCCTAAAGCCAATTATGTGCTCATCTCCCCTCTACCCCATCCCTATCCCTATCCCTCATACTTCAGTCCATAATGGGTAGTTTACTGAGGCCTTAACTTCAAGCATGTTCATCTGTGCAGCACCTGCTATGTGATGAACACTATTAAGTAACTGAAGTATTAAGTAACTGAGATACAGAGATAATCAAGCTCCCTCACCTACTTTTTAGGAGAAAAAGCATATAAACATATAATTGCCACATGACATGACACGTCATAATTGAGAGACACATGGAGTGGGAGGTGAGAAAATTACACCATTCTTCCCAGTGTTCCCTTTCCCCCAGTATCCCAAGCTAACTGCTGTCTTTCCCTCCTCATTCTTACAGACAAAAATCCCTCCAGTGCTATTTCCCTGGATATCTAGCCCAGATCAAACTTCTCTAAGCTGGGCTCCCATTCAGTTCCATATTAATTCAAATCCTTTTTCTGGCTTTTGCTTTCTCACCATTTTCAAAGAGTTCTCTTCCCAGGCATCTCACTCACATACATCCCTGCCTCTGCCCTATCCTTAGCCAACTTGTCTAAACTATTTTTCCATTTTTTCCCTCAACTATCTTGGGTGATCACATTTTATGAAGCATGTGCACTTACATAGAACATACATAACAATGAAAAGAAGAGGTGACTCACAAGGTCAAAATATTTTTAAAAAATTAAATGCAAAATTAACCATTCTCAACACAGCCTTCCTCTTCTACTACTTCCTCTTGCAGTTCCAAGAGCTAGGCCATCATGGCCCTCAAGAAGCAGCTCCTAATTCTGTTACATTTCCATAGAGGTTACAGCACTCTTTACCCACTAGCCCCCAGTCACTGTCTCCCTGGTTTGCCCCTTCAGTCTCTCTGAATACTGAGGCCACTATATCCAGCCACACATTCACTTAATCAGCACTGGTATGTACTGAGCAGCCCTATAAGCCAAAAACCATATCTGTCACAGTGCCATGCACAATGTCCTGTACATAACACATGCTTGATTCATATCTATGACTGAATCTCTGATAAAAACACCAGGTGAGCCTCTTCTGCCCTTTGCCCAGGAATACCCCCCGGGGGGGGGGGCGAATTCTGCAATACAGCTTGAGGTCAGGGCCCCGCCTTCCATCTAAGCCCAGATCAGAGACTGTCACCCCAGCTATGAAGATGCTGACACAGCCCTCCCATCAGTGTGCCAAGGGAGCCAGAGAAACCAGTGTTGTAAAATAACCTTTTAATCAAGTGACCTATCTCAGTTCGTGTATATTTAGGGAAAAACTTTCTCAAGAAACCAGTAATAAATGGAAGGAAAGATAAGAACAGAAATTAATGAACATAGTAATTATCCCCCAAAGTTGCAAATCAGAACAATTCCTCACTTGAAGACAACTATGAAAAACAAGATTAAAATGCTTCAGGGATGTTTTCGTGAAATAGCAGGCAATAGAACAGATAAAATGTATTTACAGTACCTCACTGGGGACATGTACCTTTTGGCTAATAGCTATCAGCTACTAAATACCTCTGTAAAAATAATATTCTTCCATGCTTCATCATGGAGTTACAATTATCCACGGGAAAGCAGCAACACAGCAAACTGCCTTGAACAGTAAATGAGAATACTTCCAGATTCCAAGCTTCTCCTTAAGTATCTGGGCACAAGTGGGTATAAGCCAAGTGATACCCCCTATATTAGTCTGCTAAGGCTCCCATAACAAAATACCATAGACTTGGTGACTTAAACAACAGACATTTATTTTTCTCACAGTTTTGGAGAAGTTCAGGATCAAGGTTCTGGCTCCTTTGGTTTCTAGTAAGGGTGTTCTTTCTGGCTTGTTCATAGCCACCTTCTCCCTATGTACTCACATGGCTTTTCTTCAGTGAGTATATGCAGAGAGAGGGCTCAGTTGCATTTCCTCTCATAAGGACATTAATCCTATCAAATCAGGGTCCCACCTTTATGACCTCATTTAACCTTAATTACATCCTTACTCTAAATACTGCCATGCTAAGGGTTAAGACTTCAATATATAAATTTTTAGGGACACAAACATTCAGATCTGAAGGGTAAAAGCCTTTTCCCAAAGACCAGTTCATGCTGGAAAATGGAGGACTGGGTAAGAAGGTGATCTTGAGCACACATCTGCTGACTGTGGGGAGTAATAACCAAAGACTCTAGGGCTGTGTGGGCCATGGTGGGTAGAGGTGGGGAAGAAACAAATAACTCATAAGGAACTATTCCTCTCCCTTTGACAGAAGATGGCTAAACAATAATAATGTATAACATATATGTTTATAATAATAATACTATGTACTAGGCACAACTATACACTTGGCATTGTGACAAGTGTTTGGCATACAAGGTGTCACTTAAGCTTCATAGAAACAGGTGCAGAAGATACAGTTACCATTTTTATTTTACAGATAAGGAAACAAACATATAATAGTGAAATTACTCAATGTGGTAAATAGCCTTCCAAAATTACCAGGTCCTAATGCCTAGAACTTATAAGTGTTACCTTATAATGAAAAAAGGTCTTTGCAGATTTGATTAAGTGTCTTAAAAAATTATTATTTTGGATTATCTGGGTAGACCCCAAATACAATCACAATGTCCTTATAAGAAAGAGGCAGAGGAAGATTTGACACAAGTACACAAGAGAAGGTAATATGAAGACAGAGCACAGAGATTTGGAGATGCTGAACTTAAAGAGTGGCGTGATGTGGCCACAAGCCAAGGAATGCCAGCAACCACCAGAACCTAGAAGAAACAAAGAACAGAGTCTGACCTAAGGCTTCTGGAAGAAGTGCCACTCTGACAACACTTCAATTTCAGCCCAGTGATACTGACTTCAGACTTGTGCCTCTAGAACTAGAAGAGTTTGATTCCTGGTCAGGATACTTGCCCGGGTTACAGACTGGGGGGGTGCAGGAGGCACCCTATCAATGTCACTCTCACACTAATGTTTCTTTCTCTCTCTTCTCCTCTCCCTTCCTCTCTATCTCTAAAATAAATAAATAAATAAACAAACAAACAAACAAATAAATATTAAAAGCAAAAAATAAAAATAAAAAATCAATGGCCTCCCAAATGAACTGTGGTCCAAATTTACTGTTACCTAAAGAAGACCTTAAGAAGACAAATGTGCCCTAGCTGGATTTGCTCAGTGGATAGAGCATTGGCCTGAAGACTGAAGGGTCCCAGGTTCGATTCTGGTCAAGGGCACATGCCTGGGTTTCGGGCTCAATCCCCAGTAGAGGGCATGCAGGAGGCAGCCAATCGATGATTATCTCATCATTGATGTTTCTATCTCTCTCTCCCTCTCCCTTCCTCTCTAAAATCAATAATAATGTAACTTTTTTAAAAAGAAGACAAATGCTCCCCTGGACAGTGTTGTCAGTGGTTAGAGCATCAGCCTGCACATTGAAGGGTTGCGGGTTTGATTCCCTGTCAATGGCACATACCTAGTTTGCATGTTCAATCCCCACCCCAGTCGGGGCATGTGCAGGAGGCAACTAATTGATGTGTCCCTCTCACATCAATGTTTCTCTCTCATCTCTCACTCTCTCCCACTCCTTCCCTTGCTCCTTCCACTCTCTAAAAATCAATGGAAGAAATATCCTTGGGTGAGGATTATTAACAAAAAAAAAGACAGGTCCACATATCTTTGACTTGAGCCTCTGACTACTAGAAAAACTGGCAAAAATGCTCTTTCGTGCCCTGACCGGTTTGGCTCAGTGGATAGAGCATCGCCCTGCAGGCTGAAGGGTCCCGGGTTCGACTCTGGCCAGGGGCATGTGCCTTGGTTACGGGCACATCCCCAGTCGGGGGTGTGCGGGGGGCGGCTGATCGATGTTTCTCTCTCATCGATGTTTCTAACTCTCTGTCCCCTTCCCTTCCTCTCTGTGAAAAATCAATAATATATATATATATTTTTTAAATGCTCTTTCATTTCATCCAGAAAATTTTTCATTTCTCAGAGAGAATCATCCGGAATATACAGTCAGTCCCAAAGAATCCTTGGGGGAATGCAAATGGATCTAGAAAGCAAATTTATCCCTTCCCCAGATGAACCAAAACCCCTGCATTTAGCAGTTCTTAAAGGCAGCCAACCTCTGCTCACTCTACCTGCCTAAATCTCAGCAGGCTGTCACTAAGATCCTCATTCTACCACCAGGAAAATAATAGAGAATACCCAATATTGGGAAGAAAGCCCAAAAATAATAATGCAAAAAGGAAAGGAATAAGTATGAAGAGAACAAAGCTCAAAATCCTATTTATTATGGCTCTGATTTTCTGTGAGCTCAGGCTCATGGGAGTGTGCAGGGGGGGTGTAGAAGGCTTCTTATAAAATACTAGAGGCCCGGTGCATTGTGCACCAGTGGTGTCCCTCAGCATGGCCTGCAGGGATCAGACCAAAACCAGCAGTCCAATGCTGCCTGCGGCTCCTGCCTACAGCTTCAGCTCATCCTGGCCCTGCTGTGCCTGCCACAGGCTCACGCCCAGTCAGTACCGATCGGGACAGACTCGCTCCGCTGCATTGGGGCTCGCCAGCCATGAGCCCTGCATCTGGCACCCGTCCGTCAGCTAAGCGGTGCTCCCGCTGTGGGAGCACACCGACCACCATGGGGCAGCTTCTGCATTGAGCGACTGGTCAACAGGTCGTTCGGTCACTTAGGCTTTTATATATATAGATTCTGGCTCCAAATTAGTTTTCTTTGCTTAAGTTCTAATTATTGCTTTAGCCCTCTTCAAATGGGCCCCAAAGATGTTGAAGAAAATGTCACTAAAAGGTTACTTCTTCCATAGAAACTTTGAGACTCCCTGACATCTTGCTCTGAACTACTATTTTATAACTTCATAGAATAATGAATTAACCATGGTAAAGAGTTCTCCATTTCCCCTGGCAACAGGGCTCTTAGAGGCTAATCAGGCAAGGGGAAAGAAATAAGGTACCAAAGACAAAAAAAAGCCCCCATTTCCTCATCTAGCAGCACATGCACAAAATGGGCTCCCAAATCCTGCCCAAATCACTAAGTTAGTACCACCGACATCAGATTCCAAAGCTATATGTCACTGGAGGTGACACTGTCTGTTTACTGAGCAG
>NW_006296634.1:1469968-1473927 GCF_000327345.1 Myotis davidii | reverse complement strand
AGGAAGCTGGGAGGTGTGCAACAGGGGGCGAAAGAGAGGGAATAGAAAGGAAATGTACACTATAAATTAGAGCCAGAGGCCCTGCTGCTGCTGCTGCTTCTGCTAAGAGCCAAAAAGGAAGGCTGGAATACACTTTCTAGAAAGGTAAGACCATGAAAGGGGATGTTAAAATAAATTGAGAGAAATAAATTGAGGAAAGAAGAGTCTTACTACATTGAGGTTGCAATTTGTCTGCTTTGCTGAAGTTCTCTGAGTAGTAGGTTTTTTTTAAGGTTTATTTTAAGAGCTTGAGGCTTTTGGCGGGGAGCGGGAGGGGCGGCTCACTAATTCTATCTTTATCAAAGACTCCTGAATTTTGATGTAATGAAGGGCATTTGCATTAAACAGAATGAATTCCTCTTAGAGAAGTGTCCATTCCTCAGAAAATGAACATGTTCATATGTGTAGGTGTGGGTGTATGTGTGTGTAAGAGAAGAGAAACATTTGAGAGCTGTTACCATCACAGTTTATTATTCTATCAGAAGCACAGGTGAAGAATATAGAGGTAGGCTAAGAGGCCTGATCCTCCAAATTCTTATGAACACAAAGATTAGCAAATGTTTTTTAAAAAGTTATTCAGGCCATAACCGATTTGGCTCAGTGGATAGGCCTGCGGACTGAAGGGTCCCAGGTTCGATTCCGGTCAAGGGCATGTACTGTGGTTGCGGGCACATCACCAGTGGGAGGTGTGCAGGAGGCAGCTGATCGATGTTTCTCTCAAATCGATGTTTCTGACTCTCTGTCCCTCTCCCTTCCTCTCTGTAAAAAATCAATAAAATATATATTTTTTTAAAAAGTTATTCAGGATTTAAGAAGAGAAAGTCAATGTAAATGAAAAATAAAAAGATGCAGTTTATTTTTTAACCAAAAAAATAAAATGTAGCCTGATTAGGCATCACAGAAACTTAGGCCAGCACCACCTCTAAAGGTTAGGAGCATCTCTGTTTTGGGGGCTCCCTGGTTCATTCACCTTTACAGAATTATGTATGACAGTCAAAATGGGAATAGTGTAACAGTGCATTTTACCCAAACACATTTCTTTTTTTTTCTTTTTTTTTTAATATATTTTATTGATTTTTTACAGAGAGGAAGGGAGAGAGATAGAGAGTTAGAAACATCGATGAGAGAGAAACATCGATCAGCTGCCTCCTGCACATCTCCCACTGGGGATGTGCCTGCAACCCAGGTACATGCCCTTGACCGGAATCGAACCCAGGACCCTTGAGTCCGCAGGCCGACGCTCTATCCACTGAGCCAAACCAGTTTCGGCCACATTTCTACAATCACTAAAAAATAAGTTGGGGGACGGGGGGAGAGGGGGACACGCCTAACATGTTATCTACAAACCTGGCAGGAAGAAAGCTATGAGAGATTCTAAAAGAGAACACTCCTTTGAATAAAAATTTAAAAAAAAAATAGCAGAAACAATGCAAAGGCTAAGAAATAGAGCAAGTAAAAAAAGAAATTAAAGGAATAGAAGTCATATTTAGCTTAGAAAAGGCTAAAGAGAGGAATAAGTGAAAGAAGTGAAAAAAGGCTTAATGATAAATTTTTTAGTCCAGAAAAAGGAGCTCACTTGTCTACCAAAAAGCCATCTTCTGGTATCAGAATCTTCAAATATTTGTCTTACTGGCTTACAGCTGAAATTCTTGCATATAAATGGGGGCTGGGAAGGAGGGCTCACTAAAAGTGGACTTATGTGTTAATTAAGCATAAATTAAAGATTACCTTAGATCAGAGCTTTTCACCCTTCATCTCATGGAACACATAAACTAATTACTAAAATTCTGCTGCACACCAAAAAATATATTTTTTGCTGATGTGGAAAAAAAAACAACAGGTATACTTTTGATTCATTTATACCAAACAGCCATTGTGTAGGCTGCCGTCATTTCTTTATTTGACAATCTAAAGGAAAAGAGGTCAGTGCCCCTGACTAAATGTTGAGGTTTTGCATGTTTTAAAAATTCTTGCAGCACACCAGTTGAAAAGCATTGCTCCAGATGAATAGAGGATGGTCAGTAACTATAGCAAGTTAAGACACTAACTTTAAAGTCACAGCAAGAGTGACCAAATACTCTGAATTAGATACAAGGTGTCTCGAATAAGGAAAATAAGCAAAGGAGAGAGCTGACAAGGAGGCTGTGCAATGTCCTTCACTTGAGAGCTTTATAAATAGTGAAGAGTCAATAATATCTAAGGAAGATTAAGGTAACCATCTATTTAAAGAAAGAAGAAGAGAAGGCAGCTTTGAGTGGGAGCCTTGGAAATGAGTATCTGCAGGGTAACAATTCTGCAGGGCAATAGTTCTCAAAAAATATAGAACCTTTAAAGGAATATAAGTCCATCTCTGCTGGCTCCGGACCCCCTCTCCTGCCCATATTCATGCCTGGGATTTTATATTCTAAATCCAGGACCAGGTTTTTTAACACTAATAATATTGAGAACTGAAATCTCTACAAAGGTGGATCGAGTCCTACTTCCTCCTTTCTCCAAGGAACCTGGAGAACTTCCCTCACAAAGTAAAGAAAAAGGACTGCCTAGGCCTCACCAGATGGGCACACAAGCAGCCCCCTTCCCTACAGTTCTTGTAGTTCCCTAAGTTACAGGCCCTCTGCACAGATCTCACTCATACTAATATTTTCCGTAAAAAAACTAAGCCACTGCCAAGAAGAAGCACTATCCCCTCTAACCTCTCCATGTCTCATTCTGCTACTCACTCACATTACTCAAGTTGTTTCTATCTGGCCACTGTCAATGAGTGGGAGCCTTGGAAATGAGTATCTGCAGGGTAACAATTCTGCAGGGCAATAGTTCTCAAAAAATATAGAGTCCTTTCCCTGGATCAAGCTTAATTTGACTTAGTTGTTCCAGGCAGCAATCTCTGGTGTTAACCTATGCCGCCATCTTCGGTTCTCCAGGACCAGGTTTTTTAACACTAATAATATTGAGAACTGAAATCTCTACAAAGGTGGATCGAGTCCTACTTCCTCCTTTCTCCAAGGAACCTGGAGAACTTCCCTCACAAAGTAAAGAAAAAGGACTGCCTAGGCCTCACCAGATGGGCACACAAGCAGCCCCCTTCCCTACAGTTCTTGTAGTTCCCTAAGTTACAGGCCCTCTGCACAGATCTCACTCATACTAATATTTTCCGTAAAAAAACTAAGCCACTGCCAAGAAGAAGCACTATCCCCTCTAACCTCTCCATGTCTCATTCTGCTACTCACTCACATTACTCAAGTTGTTTCTATCTGGCCACTGTCAATTTGTCAATTCCTATCTAATGCCTTTGCCAAAGAACTTAGGTAGTATTGCAAAAAGTGTCAGTAGGAAATCAGAGATAAATTTGCCATATCTTGGTAAGCTTTTGTTTTTGTTTTATTCCAAATAAATGCACTAAAGTTTGCTTCCTTATAAACAGAAAACCTAAAAATCAATGCCCAAAGCCCGACAACCACAAACTCCTCTTTTTAATAACAAAATGCCAGGAAGAAAGGCCACATAAAATGAAGTCAGGGAAAAATAGCCTCTCCTGAAAAGGCTCCAATTAATATGGGGGGAGGGGACAGGGCAGGGAAACACTTAATAGTAATGAACAAGAAAGCCATCTTGATTCCATTTATTTAACACTAGAAAGACTGAAATTCAGTATATACCTATATTGCCCAAAAGCAGTCAAAATGACTGCATTGTGAAAGAATAATATCGGAGCACTCTTCACTTATGTTCCTTAGCTTTTCCAATAACTCACTTCTATTCGACATTTCTTTCATGAATTTAGGGCGCAAAAGAAATAAAATAAACAACTCATTAGAACAAGTATCACTGCATAAAGATTCGAATAACAAGTACTAGTTTACCTTATTGAGCAACTGCAACTTATCAAGTATCAACAGTTTATCATGTACTTGTATGTTATC
>NW_006296634.1:1458789-1468434 GCF_000327345.1 Myotis davidii | reverse complement strand
TAGGTATAACACATGTATATATACCGGAAATGAAGGAGGAGGAGGTAACTACAATTATTAATAAACGCATTTATATGTTGTACAAAAAGGCCCAAAATTCTAAGACATTGTGTCCTTATATACATAATTGTTTTTCTAATTGAAATTAAAAAGCAGTCAAAATGACTTCCTTGGGCAATCTAGTGTTAAAAAGGCAAAACAGGATCAGATGAGAGAGTCAAAATGGGGACTAGGAGGACGGCAGTGAGGGAGCACAAGGGGAGTGTGTGAGTGAGTGAGTGAGTGAGTGAGTGTGTGTGTGATGGTTAGAACCTACAGGAGTCTTAGAGGCTGGCAGACCGGGCTCTACTAGATGGGGAGCCCCTGCTACCACTGCAAGCACTCCAAGGGTGGCTGGCTCTGGCACAGAAACCATGCCATGTTGAAGGGGAGAGCTGCTGTGACTAGGAGCCCAGCCTTACCACTACCCAGACTGACCTCAGACACCATACTGGACCCTACAGCCACTCCAACCAAAGACCTGCTACATCATCTACAGACCCATAGACTCCGGGATGCTAGCCTCCCTGGCCGCAGGCTCCTGTGAGTCCCAGAGTGCACTGCCCTCACGCCAAGCCCACCACTTCAGCCACAGGCCCCATGCAATTCGACACCTGGACCCTTTGGTAAGAGCAAAGATGGGGAGAAAAGAAACAACCCCCAAAGGTAAGAAAAGGAGGCATCGTCAGAAAAGGAACTAAATGAAAGAGAGGCATGCAACATGTAAGAAACAGAATTCATAGCAAGGGTCATACAGTTCTTAAACCGGCTACATGAGAAAAATCAACAACTTATGTAAGAATCAAGAGGAAATCAAGAATGATATAGCTACAATAAATAACACAATGGAAGGTTTTAACAGTAGACTAGAAGAAGTGGAGGACTGAATTAGGGAGCGAGAAGACAGGGCAGAAAACACACCCAATCTGAATGGCATTGGAGAAAAAAAAAAATAGAAACCAGAAGGAGAGTCTAAGGGAGCTTTGGGACAACATGAAACAAAGTAACATACATATAATAGGGGTGCCAGAACGACAAGAAGAGGAGCAAGGATTAGAAAACCTATTTGAAGAAATAATGACAGAAAACTTTCCTGATTTGGGGGAGAAAAAGTCACACAAGCACAAAGAGTCCCAATCAAGATGAACCCAAAAAGACCCACACCAAGACACGTCATAATTACAATGGCAAATGTTAACAACAAAGAGAATCTTAAAGACTGCAAGACACAGACAGAGAGTTACCTACAAGAGATCTCCCATTAGATTATGAAATGATTTCTCAACAAAAACACATCAGGCCAAAAAAGAATGAAATGAAGTATACAAAGTGATGCAAAGCAAGGGACTGAATCTAAGAATACTCTATCCAGCAAGGCTATCATTCAAAATTGAAGGGGAAATCAGGAGCTTCGCAGACAAAAAAAAAGGCTAAGGGAGTTTATCACTACTAAGCTAGCAATGCAAAAAATGCTAAAGGGATTGTTGTAAAAAGAAGTAGAAAGGGAAGAAGGAACACAAGCATAAAGAATAAAAATTACTACAAACAAGTATCTATCATTAATAACCTTAAACATAAATGGATTAAATGATCCAATCAAAAGACATATAGTGGCTTAAAGGATAAGAAAACATACCCCACCCTGGCTGGTTTGGCACAGTGGACAGAGCGTCGACCTGCTGACTGAAGGGTGCCAGGTTCGATTCCAGCCAGAGACATGTGCCCGGGTTTCGGGCTCGATCCCCAGTGGAGAGCATGCGGGAGGCAGCTGATCAGTGATTCTCTCTCATCACTGGTGTTTCTATCTCTCTCTAAGTCTCCCCTCCTCTCTGAATAAAGAAATATATTTTTTTAAAAAAGAAAGAAAACATGACCCATATAAAGTATATGCTGCCTACAAGAGACCCACCTCATACAGACTGGAAGTGAAGGGATGGAAAAATATTCTCCAGGCAAGTGGAAATGAAAAAAAAAAAGCTGGGGTAGCAATAGTTATATCTGACAAAATAGAACTCAAAGTGAAGGCCATAACAAGAGATAAGAAAAGTCACTTCATAATACTAAAGGGATTGATACAACAAGAGAATATTACTCTGGTAAACATATATGCACCCAATATGAGCACACAAATATATAAAAAAACTTTTGGAAGATAGCAAGGGAGAAATTAACAGCAATACAATCATAGTAGAGGACTTCAAAACCCCATTGACAACACTAGATACTAGTAAATCCTCTAGACAAAAAACTCAACAAAGAAACAGCAATCCTAAACTTTTCACTAGATCAGATGGACTTAATTGACATCTTCAGAACATTCCACCCGAAAGCTACAGAATATACATTCTTCTCAAGTGCACATAGGACATTTTTAAAGACAGACCACATATTGGGACACAGGCAAAGTCTCTCCAAATTCAAGAACACTGAGATCATATCATGCATCTTCTCAGACCACAATGTGCCCAAAGTAGGACAGTTTCAGTTTTATCATTTTTGCTTCCAGCAATGTTTCAGGCTTAATTTGCTCTAGGACCCAACTTGTTCATCTTTCAGACAGGGTATCTGAGCTCTCCTTCCTATCATATTTCAAATGAATCCTTTTTTTTCTTCTATTAGCCTTCTCTACTGTCCAACTTTTGTATCCATACATAGCAATCAGGAATACAAGGGTGTGGGTGATCTTAGCCTTGGTCTCTAACAATCATCTCTGCTCTTGACTTTTCCACTGCTGCCCTTCTGAGTCTCAGCCTTCTCCTGATTTCTTGGCTGCTACCTCCAATTTCACTGAACTCATTGTCTATGTTAAAGTTGTGTATTTCTTCTTCTGTAGTCATGATTTTTGTCTTCTTGATATTCAAGTGCAAATTTGCTTTGGCATCTTCTTTCTCCACTTTCATCAGAAGTCACTGCTACTTCCTACCAGTAATATGGTGTCATCTACATATCTTGTTATTGATATTTCTTCTACCAATTTTCACCCCTCCTTCCTCTGAATCTAGCCCCGTTTTTCATATATATTCTGTGTGCAGATTAAACAAATAGGGAAATAAAATGCACCCTAGTCTGACATCTTTACCATAGAAAACCTTTCTGGCTCTCCATATTCTGTCCTGCAGTGGCTTCCTGTCCACAATACAGGTTACATATCAGGACAATCAAATGCTTAGGCATGCCTATTTCTTTCAGAGCAAACCATAGCTTTTCATTATCTCATTAAGGAATGAGAACTTGCCGAAACCGGTTTGGCTCAGTGGATAGAGTGTCGGCCTGCGGACTGAAGGGTCCCAGGTTCGATTCCGGTCGAGGGCATGTACCTGGGTTGTGGGCACATCCCCAGTAGGAGATGTGCAGGAGGCAGCTGATCGATGTCTCTCTCTCATCGATGTTTCTAACTCTCTGTCTCTCTCCCTTTCTCTCTGTAAAAAATCAATAAAATATATTTTTTTTAAAAAAAGGAATGAGAACTTTATTCTAAGCATGATGCTAAGTCAGCAGAGAGTATGAGGCGGGAGAGTGGCATGCTCCTTAAGACCTTACTGAGGGAAGTTGATAATGATTCCAAGATGCAGACTGATTTTTCAAAAAAATGTATCTGGCCACAAAAGTTTAGAAGAGTTTTATCTCCCAAAAGAAATGCTTGTTTTTAAATGTATCAGTTATTGAATATGTACTATATGAAAAGCACTATGCTAAGTGTTTTACATACATTATTTTATTTAATCCTCAACCAACACTACAAGTCGTTATTACTATTTCCATGGTACAGATGTGGACACCAAAGACAATTAAGGAGGGGAAATGATTTGCCCAAGGCCACACAGGATGTATGCAGCAGACCCAGAGCTGAAACACAGGTTAGCCAGACTTAAAAGAGCCAGGATTCTCAGACACTTTGCTCTAATAACTTCACACTCTTCCCTGACAGGGAAAAGAAACAGCAGTTCTTCCTGGTTACCACTCAAGCCTTCTGCCCATTGCTTTCTCTCTAACTGAAGCGCTCACTCATCAAATACCCTCCCCCAAAACCTTCCCTAACAAGCCAAATTCAATCTCACTGTTCCATGCCTTTAGCCAGCCTTTCTCCACACCTATGGTCCCATCTGTAGCTTCTCTCCCAGATGGATTTGAATTATTTGAAGCCATTATAACATTCACCATTCACTGAGCACTTACTATGTGCCGGACTCATGATGTTTCTATTTCAGGGAGTCGGTCTCAAGATTACCATTTAGCTGACTGAAAGAAAACAAGCAACCTATTACAGTAATGTTTGTTTTCTGATCTTCATTCACTCCCTCATCAAAATCCACATCTGATAGAGTGATCTGTTCACACTACAAATACAGTTATCTCACCACCAAAGACTTCCTCTGTTCTCCAAGTAAATACAAAATGCCTTACCATGGCTGACCTGGCCTGCCCTTGCCAGTCCCTCCAGCCTCTTCTTGTATCTATCCCTTCTCACTGTCTGTGCTCCTGCCACACTTTTTTTTTCAATTCCTCAGTCATGCTTCTTTGTCCCTCCCACCCCTACCCTAGGGTAGGGGTGGCAGGGGCTGGACCCTTAGGCTCAAACACATAAGGAGTTATTTCATAAGCACCCGTTTATTCTTCACAAGGTAACTAAAACATCATTCCTCAGGGAAGCATTCCCTGATACCCTCTTAACCCAAAACCAAGTCAAATCTCTCAAATGTTCTCACACCACATTCCTTTTCTTCTTTTTGTTCATTCTCATAAAATCATGTATTATGTATACATGCATAGAAAGATATACATCGGTTTCCAAACTATTAGTGAACACATTCCTTTTTTTCAATACACTTATTACAATTGTAATTGTACACGTATGTGTGATTATACTTTTATTAATGTCTATGTTCATCAATACACTCTGAGCAGGTACTGTTATCTGATTTGGTCACAACAATATCTCTGGGCTTGTTCTACTGTGGAATGTAACAGTTGCTCTATATATGTTTGTTCACTGAAAGAACAAAATTTCAGAGAGAAGGAAAATGAAGCTCTACCAAATCAAATGGTTCTGCTTAGAGAAGCTGTTCTCCCCTTGTGGAACCTCAGGCAAAATTATTCTTTCCCCTCCCCTCTTTTTCTTCCCCAAATTTCTGACAGCAATTACTTTCTATGTCCAGCCATTCTTCAGGCTGATGGTAGCCATAGTGATAAGCTGGCCTATAGCCAAAAAAAAAAAGATATTACCTTGTCTGAGTACTCCAGGCTTCCAAAATGAAAGTCCACAGCAAAGGCCAGCCAGATAGAAACACTTAAACCTTTATCCAGTAAAACTTAAAATGTTATCCAGTGAAGAGACTGAGCCAAACAACTAGCAGTCTCTGAAAAAAACAAGTACTTCCCAAGGGTAAGCAATGCCCCCAAATGAACCACCCAAAGGCTACAGGGGCCTGAGGCATAAGCAGGTAAACCTTTCCTTGAGGGATTTTAAAACCTTTTTTATTCCTTGGATAAAGCAGAAATGTGCCCAAACATTAAATATCTAAGTCTCCCCGATGAGGCAGCTTCTAGGACAGCCGTGGGCAAACTACGGCCCGCGGGCCAGATCCGGCCCATTTGAAATGAATATAGCTAAAAAAAAAAAAGGCCATACCCTTTTATGTAATGATGTTTACTTTGAATTTATATTAGTTCACACAAACACTCCATCCATGCTTTTGTTCCGGCCCTCCGGTCCAGTTTAAGAACCCATTGTGGTCCTCGAGTCAAAAAGTTTGCCCACCCCTGTTCTAGGATCATGGCTCAGAGAAGCAATACCAGGGCCTAAATAAGCTCACATAAAGCTCTAATCGAAGTCTTGTCCTTTCCCTTTTACTACTCAGGGTAGGCAGCAGGAAGTAGGTAGGGGATCAGAAGCATTTACTGAGCACTGTTTAGTGGCAGGTATGGTGACAGATACATCAGAGACAGGACTGTTAATGAAAAACAAATGAGACATAGATGAGCATAAAACATAGATGGGCAGCTGAGGCTCAACAAGCTTAAACAATCTGTTCAACTGCTAATGAATGGCAAGGTCAGGAATACACCCAGGTCTGCTTGAATCCAAACTCTTTCTCCTACTCCAGTGCTGCCTTTGTGAGTCATTTAAGAGCCCAGCTCTGCTCCTTCCCCTTCAATACCACCTTCCTACTCAGAATGGGAATGCAGCTCTGGCAAGCTCTTGGGTAAGGAGAGGCTCTCTTCCATGAGCACAACCAGTATGTACAACTGACTTATGTCAGGTATGGGGCACAGCTCACTGCTGGGAGTGGAGTTCAACATCTGTAGCTATGGGGACAAGACTGGCTATTCTAAAAAATCCCAAATGGACTGGGAAACGAAATCCACCTTTCCCAGAACCCAGTGCTACTGGGTGCTAGGGTGATAATCCAGCAACCTAGAGCACCTTAAACCAAGGAATGGTGTGTGCTTATCACACCATGAGAGAGGCAATACCTGCAGGGCAAAAAACCCCAGCTGAAGTCTCCATAGCTCCTCTGGCTATGCAGAGAGGGTACCAACTCCATACTTGAATCATACACATCCACACGGCATCTCCTGCAAGGTTAACCCTTCCTCTGCACTCATTGCAGGATCTCCCTCTTATTAAAAACGATGCCAGCTGATTATTATAATGATAAATAATTATTATGCCATTATAATAGCACTAGAGGCCAGGTGCATGAACTTCATGCACTCGGGGACGGGGCATCCCTCAGCTCAGCCTGCACCCTCTTGCAGTCTGGGAGCCCAGCAATTGATCACCCCACAGAGGGAGGGCCCCGCACACCTGCCACAGTTCCGCCGACCAGGTAGCCTGGGCCTCCTTCTTTGGAGCAATCCGTCGTGGAGCTCCGCCCCCCCCCGCCCCCCCCCA
Source organism: Myotis davidii (assembly GCF_000327345.1). Classification (NCBI taxonomy): domain Eukaryota; kingdom Metazoa; phylum Chordata; class Mammalia; order Chiroptera; family Vespertilionidae; genus Myotis; species Myotis davidii. The sequence continues at coordinate 1,461,500 of NW_006296634.1, read as the reverse complement.
GATCAATCCCCCTGCAGAGGGTGGCCTGGGCCTCCTTCTGCGGGGCAATCACGGGGCAATGGTGGGCCCCACCGACCAATCGCATCGCACCTGCCTTGGCTGGCCTGGCGCCAGTGCGTGTCATAGCGTGGTCGTCTGGACGATTTGCATATTACACTCTTATTATAGATTATTGCACTTTTTCCTGAACTTGACATCTGTTGGCTGGTAGGTTTAACTAGTACATAAGCAATAATCACATAGTGCTCTCTCCTTTCCAGCCAAACCTCAAGTATGACTCTTTTATAAAAATATAATTTTTTATTGATTTTAGAGAGGAAGGGAGAGGAAGAGAGAAATAGAAACATCAATGAGAGAGAATCAAGTCTGCAAACTGGGCATGTGCCCTGACCAGGAATCGAACCGTGACTTCCTGGATCACAGGTCAATGTTCAACCACTGAGCCACAATGGCTGGGGCTGGTGTGACTCTTAAAGCTAAATCCATTAAAGCAAGTGCCCAGTCCCAGCAAGAGTGGGAAACATGGCTTATTTGGGCTCAGACACCATGCTTGCAGTAGTCACAGAGCCAGAAACAGAGGGTCAAATAGGTCCCTAAATGTTGACACACTCCCCAACTCTTGGGAAGGTAATGGAATTTGGGGAAAAAACCAACAAGCAAGCAATTTATTGTTGAAAACTCCAACAGAGCTGAAGGAATCATATACAAGCCTCACTACTGCAGAGGGACAAGCAGTACCAAATCACAATGCTACACACCACAGCAAGAGGAGAGGAAAATGCATTTATCCACTGGGAGTTCTCAAATAAATGGTTCCCAGAGAGCCATTCTACCTACTTCCCCCACACACTTCTTGGCAACTGCTGGTAAAATTGGCAAGAGGGAGAGGAGGAGGAGGAGGGAGGGTAGGGCAGTCTTCAGGCCTGTATTTTGAAACTGAGAAATCTATTAACCTGGCAGCTGGGCCTTCTTTATCCAGGGCCCACTTAGGGGCCATGATACAGTCCAGAGTCCAAAGTGGAGAAACAAGTTCCACTTCCTGTCAGCCAAAGCCCAGAATCTACCTGTCATAATAATTATGACAACAAGGTAGAAGCCGACTTGAGATTCTATTACTGAGCAATATCAATATGCCTGAATCACACATTAGCCTTATTAAAGTAAAGGCAACCCTTAGCAAGGCTATATAAAAAACACATGAGCCCTGGTCGATTGCTCAGTGGTTAGAGCATCGACACCGCCCCCCCCCCCCCCCCCCACACCACCCACACACACCACGCACACAGTCACACACACCCCTCACACACACCATTCCCAGTCAAGGGTACCTCCCTGGGTTGCAGATTCGATCCCAGCCCTGGTTGGGGCACATGCGAGAGGCAACCAATCAATGTATTTCTCTCACATCTTTGTTTATCTCTATTTCTCTCTCTTCCCTTCCCTTTCCCTCTCTCTATAAGTCAATGGGAAAACTATCCTCAGGTAAAGATTAACAAAAACAAAACACACACACACACACACACACACACACACACGATAAAACAAACCCCACCAGGAGGCCGGGCCGGGCCTGCTTTGTTCCCTACCCTATAATACCACATGGCTCTCTCTTTTTTTTTTTTTTAAGGCAGAGAGAGGGTGGAAGGTTATTTGAATTTAAATTACAGTGAACACTATAATCTGTGTGTAAGGAGAAAAGAAACATTCAAGAGTGCCAAGTGCAGGCTCTTGGGACATGTGTGTCCGAGGCAATAGGAGCCCAGGGGGCTTTCTCCTTCAACCTCAGCACATCGCTTGGTAGCAGACAAGCCAGCAGGCAAGGCTCAGGCAGCACAAAGGGTCACTGTCCCCTAGGTCTAGGGAAAAGATTACCCTCTCAAAAGGAAATTAGTATAAGCAACAAAGAATGAACAAGACCAGTTATCCACAGAAGAAACCCAACTAAGGAGGTGATTTGGAGCAGTGTCACTGAGGGCAGGGACCATATCTGTCTCACTCACCATTATATTCCCATGGCCGAGCAGTACCTGACACACAATGCATTATAGATTGAATGGTAACCAGAAAGGCTCCTTAGGTTGGAAAGGATTGATAAGAGCTAGAAACTACTTTTTCCTATTGTAACCTAAGATAAAAGAAGGGCTATCGTCTTCAAAGAATACATGAAAGGGAAACTACACAATAAAAATTATTTTCTCTCATCCTGGCCATCATGGATCAGTGGTTAGACTATCGACCTGCAAACTGAAGGGCTGTGGGTTTGATTCTGGTCAAGGATAAGTACCTGGGTTGCAGGTTCCCTACCCCAGTTGGGGGAGCATTGGGGAGGCAACCAATTGTTATGGCTCTCTAACACTGATGTTACTCATTCTCTCTCTTCTATCCCCTTTGCCCTCCTTTCCACTCTCTCTAAAATCATGGAAAAGATCAGAGAACCAAGATGGCGGCATAGGTTAACGCCGGAGTTTGCTGCCTCGAACAACCACTTCAAAAGTGAAACTAAAAGACGGAACGGACATCACCCAGAACCACAGGAACGCTGGCTGAGTGGAAGTCCTACAACTAGGAGGAAAGAGTAACACATACGGACACTCAGAGGAGGCGCAGTGCTGAAGTCAAATTCTGAGGTGCGGAGTGCGCGGAGCGGGCTGGAGGAGGGCGCGGTTGTTGTTTACAATCGGGAGGGAGTCGCAGACTCTGAGCTCCCGATG